>NW_009647080.1:1604811-1621556 GCF_000708025.1 Charadrius vociferus
CCCGGCGGCGCCCGGGATGCCGCAGCCCCCGCCGCTGCCCCGCCCCGTCGAAAGGACTTGTTGACCTTCCCCGCGCACTCTGTAAGACGAAGTGTGGGGTTCCGGCGAGGCTGGCCGCGTTGTAACGTTTTATTAACGTTATGCTAATTAGCTGGAAAGCCACGCATTGATTTTCTTGAAAGGATTCAAGGATCAAATATCCATGAATAGAGCTGGCAAAACCTAATCTACTAATGGATTTAACTTAAGAGAAATATAAAGCTCAAAGAAAAAATATGATTATTTGGGGGCTATTTAACTAGTACTTATCTTTAAAATACTTTTACAGAATTTCCATATTCCATTGAGGTGGAAAAATGCAGTTATATTTTTAAAACATATTTGGCCAATAGCTCCAAACAATGCCTTTTGTTTTGTTTCCTTTTCCTTCTCTTTTCTCTTCTCTTCTCTTCTCTTCTCTTCTCTTCTCTTCTCTTCTCTTCTCTTCTCTTCTCTCTTCTCTTTCTCTTCCCTCCCCTCCCCTCTCCTCTCCTCTCCTCTCCTCTCCTCTCCTCTCCTCTCCTCTCCCTCTTCCTCTTCCTCTTCCTCTTCCTCTTCCTCTTCCTCTTCCTCTTCCTCTTCCCATTGCTGACCTGGTATGAATTGCTCGCGACAGTCATGAGCCCATGGTGGCTGGTTCAAACCAGAGGCAAAGAGACCCCACAGCACTTATCCACCTGCAGAGGGGTTCATCATCTGCCAAGGTACCATGGCTGTGTCCCCATCAGCTGGGGTGGCATTTTGGCCTTTTGCATCAGGGAAAGACTTGACCCTGTGGCTTTTTGTGCTGCAGTGTGGCATTTCCTCACTGTAAAACCCCTCCCCAAAATTTGCAGCTTGCATCTCGAATTCGTAGGGCTGGACTCCAGGGAGAGTGCCAGGAGGCTGCACATCTGTGCCAGGGGATTGAGGAATGTGTGTCCCACATTAATCAGGGCTAGTAACAGGCAACACAGGGATCCTCCTCTCTCCCATCAGCACATCTCCACCTGATATAAACCACCATTTTGCCCAAGAGTCCTGGCCACAGGCAAGGCTCACATTGTGTTATGCACTATAGGAGCACAGCACAAGAGAATGGTCTAAACTACAAAGAAATGAGGCTTAGTGGGAGAAAAAGACCCCAGGCAAATGTGGACAGGAAGGAAATACAAGGAAATAACAGGAAAATAGTAGTCAGCTGGACAGGCAGTCCCTCCAGCACACCCACAAGCAGTTGTCCAGCCTTTTATAGATATCATTATAAAGGATAGTTTGAAGGCGGGTTGGACAGCGATAATAAGGCAAGTTTGGATTTGGCTGCAGGGGATGCATCTTGAGCACAAAAGGCAGAAGGAAAGAAAACAGAGAGACACTTGTTTGAAACTTTAACAAGGCAACAGGGAAGAAAACACAGAAACTCTTGTTTGAAAACTTAACAAACAAGCAATAGAGACCAGAAAATTGTCTGACTGGAGGTGGAAGTAGACATTTCATGAGTATGCAAGAGACAGTGGTGACCCGGTGATGGGCTAGTGGGGGTATCGGGCCTTGAAAACGTGGACATGTAACTAATGTTCAATGCAGCATGGGAAGACATGCAAGTGGAGGGAATCCCTCAAGGTAGACTGAGATGGTAAATGCAACAAACCATAGAAAACTTGGATCATGATGGTCAAGTGATATGTGTTGGGACATCTGGGTAGGTAGGTGATCTGGTAGATAGCATGCCCCCAAAGTTTCACAAGGTCTCACAGCTCCAAACCAGAATTTTTTGATC
Organism: Charadrius vociferus; assembly: GCF_000708025.1. NCBI lineage: Eukaryota > Metazoa > Chordata > Aves > Charadriiformes > Charadriidae > Charadrius > Charadrius vociferus. Next base: position 1,606,610 of record NW_009647080.1, read on the forward strand.
AAGACTACCAGATTCCTTATTCAGACAATTACACTGACACTATTGCATTGCTCTTCTCCCAGGCATAAGTATGAACTAGCAGATCTGAATCAAGGTGCACTTTGTGCTCGGAACAAAATCAAAGCTGGAAAAAATCAAAGCTGGTATCAAGTGAGCAGAAATCTGAAATGCAAGTCTCCCCCACCATTGCACTAGAGAGGTCACTGTGCAAGCTGCCTCCCGGAGCTCTCTCCATGCTGTTTTCTCTCAGTGACTCAAGATCAAATGCGCACAGTTCACTAGTAAAAAGATCATTATTTTAACTGTCAGCAACAGCCTGTGCTGCCATTCTGTCTTACACACCACTAACAACCAAAGCCATCCAATTTGAAATGAGCTGCCAGTCCTCAGGATGTTGGGTTGATTTTGTTGCCACAACAAAATCAAGCAGGGCATGCCACGCTGGGCTTGCTGGACACAAAGAAGTATACCCTCCATTTCCGTTAGCATAGTGAGTAAATATAACTTTAAGCGAAACCTTTCACACTTGGGTGATATAATAAGGTGGATTTCTACATTACCACTCCTGACATACAATCATTCTCATAAAACTGGAATCCGCTCCCCATGTGAATTTGTCTGAGTTTCCACGTGTTCATTGTTTTATTGATAAAACTCCTTTAGCTAATGAATGGCTGCCATTGAGTTACATTATTGGCTAAACTCTGAGGTGTAGTGATTTTACTTATTCCCCCTGAGAAGCGTGATTGATGTCTGTGCCTCAAGAAATGACACCGGCTGCACTGTCACACAGCTCCAGGATGCCCCAGAGAGAAGTCACTTCAGAAGAGTTCCACCAGCCTAAAACCCAAGTAGTGCAGGGGCAGGTCAGACCCATTGGGTTCATGATAATGCAGTTGTCATCTTGTAATTCAATCAGTCCGTTTGGCGTCCCTTCCATACATCAGACACTCATGGCACGGTATACTTGGGCTCTCAGACCCATTCGACTCTTGGCCAACAGTAAAGCTCCAACCTTGGCGTCCCACGTTGAAACACCATTTTCCTCCCCAAAATTCCCTCAGAAAAGTCTCTGCAGTCTTCCTTGCTTCTATAACTAGGGCTAAAATTCACCACACTTCTGAATCCTGGGTGTGATAACCCTAGCAGGCCTCAAATAGGTTTTGTTCACTGCAGCAAGGAGACCACCACCTATGCAGCAAACTTTAAAGAGAGCGCTTATGCCTCAGAGCACTTATATTCTGCACCCACCTAGGTTATGGTCAAAGGGTTCTGACATGTGACTTAAAAATTGCCTGTATTTTGGGTTATTAGAGGGTTATTTAATTGCTTTTTCCACAGATGGCTTGTGATACTCACAAAGGAACCATCACAGTGCTGGAAAACAATGCCATCAAAATGCTCGTGATGTTCAGCTCTGTGACTCCTATTTCATGGGACTTCAGGTTTTGCAGACATTTGGCTTTCTCAGGCTCAATCCAAATCCAGGTTTTAGAAGACAAGAGCTGACTGCACATGAAATCAAAACGATAATGGTGGCAGGAAATAAATGGGGGAGATGGCAAAAGTGTTGCTCGCCGTCTGAATGGAGGGAAGCCTTGCCCTTTGCTGCCCGGCTGGAGAAGGCCTCCTGGATTTCCAGATGCTTTTGAATGTTCCAGCGGCAGCAGGAGCTACGAGTGTTTATTTCCCCTTCTCCTATCTGCTTGGTGAGGAGATTTCAACCTCTTGTCCTGTTGGACTGTGTCGCCATTGTCTGTGCTTTTCTCATCTCCAGACTGGATTGCTGCCATGTGGTCTGCTCAGCACTACGTCTGAGGACCACTCAGAAACTTCAGCTAATTGCAGCATGCAGCTGCCTGCTTACATATCCACATTTCAGACACAAACCATAGAGCGCAGATGGTACACAGGCTGCGCCAATTTTCAGTTCATTTCCAGGTGCAATTCAGGCCTTAGTTTCTATATCTCCTTGTGATTTGAACCTGCCCGTCCCCCAGAGACTACCTCTGCCTACGAAGGCCACGTCCACCGTTGAGATGAGCCGAGGCATTTGAACTGACAGTCCCTGGAGCAGCACATTTGGAAATGGCTTTTTTGTCTCAGCGGAAGAAGGCCCACAGCTCTTGAATTCTCTTCCTTGTGTGGTGAACCTTCAGGGCATGTTGTGAAACTTGTCTCTTTTGTTAAGCTTTAGTTTAATATATTGGGGCAGGCTAAGAAGGGAGGTTTTGATGAGGACACTTTTACTTTCATTGTTGTCATGGCAGTATAATTCAGTAGGGGATACGAGTTTTGATTTGTTTTTATTTTAACTGTAGCTAATGCAATCTAAGATTGTGCACAGCATAAATGAGATCAAATAAATAATTACAATTGCTTCAGGCCAGTGCTGTTTACTGGAGAGCCAGGGAGGGAAAGACAAGAGTAGAGTATTGCTGCACTGGAAAGAATTAAGGCCAAACGAAAGGGAGTACGCCAGGTTACCTCCCGTAGCTCATGTTATGGGATGCCACCAATTAGTTTCTTTGTGAGGGGGTTCCTGAGGCCTGACGTGTCCTTCAAGCTCGTATTGAGAGTTCACTGCAATACGTGACTGCCATTGGTCTAGAGGAGAAAGGGCAGAGATACTGACCACTGTCAGAAAAAGACCTGAAAGAATAAACAACCAACAACAAGAAAGCATGAAGTACAATAACAAGCCACAACTGCATTAGATCCCAAAGACCTCTTTGTCAAAGAATTATCCTACTTTCCTTTTTCTTCTGATTTTAGTCCCCCCACGCTCTCTTTGTGTGGCTGTCTCTGCTCATTTTCTCAGGTTCTTTTCAGCTGGATTCGTACATTGCAGATTTGAACTGAGCCGTCAGACTGAATAATGCTTCCAGAGAAGAAATGAAAACACCTAGAAAGAAGAGAGGCAGACTGCTGAAAATAACCGACGGTCTCAGATGATATAGCTGATTCTGTCTAAAGGCATATGTATGTATATACACACATAGGTAAATAGATCACAATTGCAAAAAGCATTTCTTTGTGTATATGCACAGTCTGGAAACACATCTATTCCTCTTGTGGACAATTATATCCCTTCTAGCTAGAGATCTATGCATATTTCTATTTAATAAACCAGCCACAACTCATGGTCGCTTTTGGGTATGCAATGACAATTGTAGACCTTCGGTTTTGCTAGCCATGTGTGGCAGAGAAGACTTCTTGCCTAGAGCTCACAGGACAAAACTATGGACAAAACACACTGCAGAACTCACCCCAAGACCCAGGAAAGGAGAAAAACCCAGCTGCCCAAAGCATCTAACCAGGAGGTGTCAGCCCTTTAGAACTGTGCTTTCTTTACCTGTAGAAAAGCTTTGTTGAGGGAGTTTTGCTCTCCAGTGGTGTCAAGGGGACTGAAAGCTGCCTCAAACAGGCAGCAGAGGGGTGTTTTTTCCTAGGATGGTGATTGGCATAGTGCTGGAAGAAACAGTTTTATACCATCTGCTTCCCCCTCTGGTTCAGAGGAGAGGGAAAGGACATGAATGGCATGCACCACTCTTGGCAGCATGATTTACAGCCGACCAATTTAAACTCCTGCCAGTAAAGCATTTATACTGCTAGATCATCATGTCTTCTATCATCATACACATGACTATGTCTGTAATCACACAGACACAATAAGGTAAATGTACGTATCCATAGGTTCACACGTTTGTGTTTCAGGCCATTTTCATTTCTGTAGGGGTTGAGTAACATCATTTTACTATGATTATGAGTTGGTTGTTCTTTTTTCTTTGATTCTCTTGTTAGTTCTTTTTAAATACTGAAAAATTCTCTGTGGCATTAACTCCACAGCTCTTGCAACATGCGCATAGTCTTTGGCTAGCCTTCAAATACAAGGGACGACTTAAAAGGACTTTAAATATCACCTATCTGGCTCTCAGTCTTGTTTAAAACTCTGTCTCATGACACATTTGTAACTGAGCCCTCATCCCACACTAGATCTGTTCCTTCCTTCCTTCATGAGAGGCTTTCTCCACCATGACCGTAAGCCTATGGGAAACGCATACATTGCATGTATGCCCCAGTTCACCTGCACCTGACATATGCCTGTAATGCCCACATCAAGATGAGCAATGAGTACAATGAACTTAGTGAGCACATAATCCATTGCCACCATTATAAAGTAGTCACCAATAATCTCAATGTCTTCAACAAGTTCTTCCCTAAATACAGCTTCAAAGTTGGTTTGCTCTTCAAACTGCAGAAAGAGGTCTGGTTTTATAACTGTGTTTTCACAGGTGCAGCTCTCAGCACTCTGGGACCAATGTGATGCCACTAACTTGAACTCACTCATTCATGAACTTATGTCCTACAGGTCTAGAACTTGATGGGAGGAAAGGAAGCAAAAAACCACTGCAAGCTGGACTTGTTATGTCAAGAGCGGGAAACCAGCTCTACATTTTGTAATGAGAGCTCATCTTGCTCCTACAAGCTTCTGTGAAAACTTCCACAGCAACACCCACCTGCAGGACAAAGGCAGGAGGCACATCCTGCACCGAGGGGATCAGCATCTGCACAACACTGAGGGCTGCAGTTGGGAAATTACATGTTCCTACCTGACAAAGACATTTTGGGTGCTACCTAAGTCAACCTCATTAGCAAAGCTTAATTGGAGAGGCACATGAACAACCCCAGCAGAAGAAAAAGGCTATTGTTTGAGAGTGAATCTCAAAGTCACGTTGGGTCTCTCAAGCTGCCAGGAGAGCAGAAGGCAGGTTAGGACAGGAGGCTTTCCTGGGGGGCAGAGGATGCTGTTTGCGGTGCAGGTAGCCTCATGCAGATAGACTTGTCAAAGCCGTACTCCTTCACCACAGACCCTGACCGTCGCATCCAGGCCAGAACAAAAATGGACTGCCCCCAGTGAAAATATTACAGCCTTAGTGGAAGAGGACCTTGTCTGGAGGTTGGTGTGAGTCAATCATAAGGGTTTTTTGTGTGCGTTACACGTATGTGGGGGCGGGGGGTGTGTGTGCGTCGGGGGGTGCACGTTAACAGAGTATGCTGTCAGGGACTGATTTTCAATGATGCAAGTCTCCTCTAACTGATAACACTCTAAATAACAGGTGAGTGACTCCTGGCAAGAAGGAGATTGTCTGACCTCATTGTTTGCCTTTTTTCCCCCCTCTTTGTTCTTCACAAATAAAGGTTTTTTAATAAACTGAAAGGTCCTCCGCTCCTGCCTGATGATAAAATGAAAGGAACCAGTGAGGTATGGTACAACGTGGCAGCAAAAAAAGAGAAGCTCATCAGAAAATAACAAAGGTGCAAGTTAAAGATAAGGCAGCTGTCAGAGATTAATCCTGCTGGCCTGATTGTTTTCTTTAATACCAAGGCCTGCAATAGCAAGCGATAAGTTTGCTGAGTAATTTGGTTTTTGGTGAGGAAATAAAATTCAGGTAGGCCTCATAATTGATTTCCTTTGCTTTAGTTTTCTAAACATTAAACAAAACAAAAAAAAAACCCTCACCTCTGCTTTGACTACACTTTCCTTTTTTCAAATTTGCTCCAAGGCTGTGAGCTTTCCCCCAACCCGGGTCTGCGGGAAGATAACTCGGAGGGCAAAAGCACCCTCTCCTTCTCCAGCGTCCTCCTGGGAATACTTTTGTTTCATGCTGAACACTAGCTGCAGCTCTTGAACATGATTAATTCTGCCTGATGTTGGCTTCATTTTACTGTCCAAAAGTGAGCAAAACATAAGGTGGTGGAAAAAACAAATTTCAATAGAAAGCTGGTGCTGCGTGTCACCCGTGGGTTACAGTGGTACCCGTCCGCGGCATTGATCACCGCCTGTGGAGGAAGCAGCGCGCACGGACAGTGTGGCCCTCATCAGGCTGGAGAAAACTCATTACTGTCAAGCTGTGAAGGCCATCCCAGGGGGACACTGGCCTGGGTGCACCCTCACCTCACTGCAGCGGCACATCGGGGTCCCGTCTGGTCCCTGCCCTTGGACATGGAATGGGGAAGAGTAGCAAGCAGGAGGCATTATCTACCATGTTCTGCTGGTGAAAATACACTCCCTGCCCAAACCTTCCTCATTTGGGGGTGCACGCAGCCAACCGTGGGGAGCCCAGGCACTCTGCGGGCAGCAGCTGTGGGATGAAGCAAGAGAGAAAAGACATTGAGGGAGGAAAACCTTTTCAAATCAGGGAGTCCATAGCAATGAGGCAGAGAAGGTGATTCTGAGAGAGAGACAATGTGAGTGTGAGTGTGCACGCACGTGGGTGGGTGGGTGCACGTGTGTGTGTGTGTGTGTGTGTGTGTGGTGCGTGCACACAGGAGGCAGCAGCAGCAGAGCCTTATTTATTGTGACAAAATGAACAGCCCCCAGGATGCTCATCCAGCAGCTAATTTCTCATCTTATCTATTATGTGAATGAGATGGGAAAACAGTTTCCTGTTTTTCACAGATATCACTAACATGAAAGATACAGAATGAATTCCCTTGAAAGCCATGCAGTCAGATCCAGCCACAGACTCATTTGTTTCAATGGAAGGAATTAATGCAGTCAGGGCTGCCCATTGATGGGAAACAAGTCTATAAAGCTCTCTATAGAAGCAAATGTGCTGCCACCACCTCCAAAACAGATGAAGAGCTTGGTGGACACTTTCTCCCCATCCTTTGATAGCACACATGCAGACGCAGACTTGTGCACCACAAAAGCACGCACCTTTAAACCTTGTCATTTTGCTTATTCAAAACGGGTATTTTTAGTGTTATAACGCAGCACTGGTTCTACATGGAAAGGGCAATCTATACCATGGGGTTGCCCCCAGTGAAGGAATTCTTTGCCTCTAGGGAGCTTCTAAGGGTGTAAGAGCAAGACGTGATGGGTGTGCTGAGCCACCAGTCGCCAGCACCCTGAGTTTAGGATCAGGCTTCAGAAAAAGTCCCGCGTTAGGGGCAAAGAGAGGGGCCGGACAAGATGTATTAAAGCCAGGCTGTCATGAAAGAAGGCCCTACAGCTCTTTTAAAGCATAGACTCACAGGAAAACCTATTTAAAAAAAAAAAATAATCCCTATCTGTGTACGTCCACAGGCAGTCAGTGGCCATGACCTTGCTGCAGCTATGGCTATGCAGGTGTGTGATGGAGTGGGAAGTGCAATATTGTGTTAACACTTTTCAGGCTGTTTCTGCCTTTTATGTTGGTTTTCACCTCTTTACTTTTCCCAGCAGAGGGAGCACTGGGGCTTGGATGAAAATGCAGGGGAGGTGGTACCAGCCTCATGGCAGAAATCAGGCAAAACCTGGTAAGTCTGGCAGTAACCTCACCACAGTGTTCCCCTTCCCTGAAAACAGGTCCCACGGCCCTGACACCCACCCCAGTGCCGTCAGTGGTGTGGGGGACACTCTGCAGCGGAACCAGTGAGACGCTGAGCTGACCCACCACCTGCGGGGTGGGAACTACAAAGCCTCACAGGCGTGGGAAGAGGAGAAGGGAGATGGTGGCCACCACAGGCATCGGCATCCTGGCCACGGCAGCCATGCTGCGGGGGACGGGCTGCTTGCATGGGGTGGGCTCCTCTGACGTTGCTGCTCCTGTTGCAGCTCTTGCTCATGTCACAGGGCCCTACTGCCACAAAGGCCACCTCCCCACAACATCCGCGCCCCTCACTTGGAGGGGCACAAGCTCTAAGAGGCAGCGACCCTTAAAAGACCACTTTAAAAGTTTCTTTTTGCTTCCTTTTCCTCCTTCAAAGGCACAAATGGGAGTAAAGGGGAAGGGGAAGACCCGGCCTCCTTTTGGACAGGACACCTTCTCAAAGGGCAGTCCCGTCCCAGCCCCTGGTCGGAGGGGGAACGGGACTGGACATGAAGTAGCACTTTTCACAGTATCAGGGTAGGGTATGCACAGCTGCATCACACCACCCACAGGTTCACCTCTCTCAGCCAAAGGCGATGGGTCGTGATCTCCGCTCCCAGTGTCCCCACCTGCTTCCCTCCTGTTTAAATCCTGGCTCTTGCCCTTCCTGGTTTTTATTGCTGGCCCCAGAGGCAGCGGGAGCTTTCTGCCCTTCCTCAGCACCTCTTACCCCATGCAGGTTGAAGTGCATCTTCTGACCTGCTATAGCTGGGGGAAGAGGGAGAATCACTTGTCCCCTGCAGTGACATTAGGGTTTGACCCACGGGCCAAGTGACGTACCACGTGCGGCTGGTGTCCCTGCCCGCTGCCTCTTCGCTGCTAGCGGCTGGTAAATCCAGCGTCAGAGGCTGGGCGATAGCGGGTAAACAACTTGCAAAAGGGAGAGCGAGAAGGAGCAGTGGGAAGGGGAGGAAGAGAAAGCTGAAGAAGGTTGAAAGAAATGAGAAGAGACAACTCTGGTACTTCAGTACACTAAAAAGAGATGCTTCACTTACACTGCAGCAAGGCACTAGGGTAGGAGAAATGAAAATAAATTCAGCCTACAGTCCTAATGAAGTAAATTCCAGAGTGGGCTGAGACCTTAACTGATATAAATGAGAATCATTATCTTCACTCTGATATTCTGCTCAGCACAGGGCAAGGAGTTCAGAATTAGGAGGGGACAACCAGGGGTGTGATGGTGTGAAATACAGCCCTGCCACCCTGCTGCTGTCCTGTGACAAGGAGACTCATGTGAAAGGCCAGCAATAGTGCTGTCTGCGAGCCACGCGGGCCGTCTGCAAGCCTCAGCCATCCCAGGGTTTACCCCAGCTTTCGATGGGGTCAGAAGAAGGGTTTCTGGGTGCCAGTCAGGCAGGAGGAGTGGTGGGTCTTCAGAGGGATAGGGTGTTCGTGGCGCGGTGTTTTTCCCGTGTGCGTCCAGCCGGGACATTGGCAGCATCTGCCACCCGCCGGGGGAGGCTTGTTCGGTCTCAGCCATCTTCCTCTCCCAGCAGTGCGCGCTCGGGCTGTTGGTGCCAGCCCTTGCCACCCTGGAAACTGGGTTGAGCACTGGGAGATAAGAACCAGCAGGTACAAAGCAAAGTGCTTCTCACCAGCCTGTGATGGCTCATTGCTCACCCCCAGGGTGAGCGAGGTGGGCATGGTTTTGATGCCTTCTTCTGTTACATGAAAAAAATGAAGCTATGCATCGGTGTGAAGCAGAGCAGCACATCTGGGAACAAACCTCTGCCTTCATCCCGCTAGTAGGACACAGACTCTTCAGTGCAGCCAGAGAGCAGTTTAAGCTGCCCGTTGTGCCTGCACGTGTCCCAGGCAGGCTCACCTGGGAGGCCACCTCTCCCCACCAGCTATCCATCTCCTCCTGACAGCAGCGCCCGGGCGGTCTCCCACGGACCTGTGATTTATGTGGCGTGGAGCTCGCCACCACCAGAAATTAAAATGACCTCAAAATTTGCCATATTCAACATTAAACCTAGAGGCTTGCTGCCCGATATCCTAACCTTGTCTTCTTCTGGCCCCCTCCTTCAGCTCTTTCCATGCTCCTCTCAGAAGGAGTGATGAAAGGGACGTGGTAATAAAGCAGGAGCCCTCTCTTGATCCTCTCCATCACCATATCTACATGTTAATATATCAAAGTTAATATCGACATCATAAATCCCTCTTGGCTTGGCTCAGGCAGGTATGATGCTTAAGTAGGCAGCAACTTACACAGTTTCTGAGCGTTTACTCCTAATGAGAAGAGCCAGAACCCAGATAGATCTGAGAAAATAAAGACACAATAAGATTAATTCACTGTGGCATTAAATCAAACTCTTAACAGGATGCTGCCTTTAACATTTCTCTAAGACCCAGGCAAAAGCCTCTGATGGAGACATACATGTACCTCCCATAAGCAGCTCTGCTGCAGGTGCAGGATAGTGGCGGCAGAATTGAAGAGTGAATTTCTAATGAAAAACTGAAGGCTTTACCCAGTTTAATCTTTTTAGTCATGATCTTACTGGAAGTCCTATTAAAAAGATACTAAAGTATCATTAAAGTTCACCCCAGAATACGTTGGCATTTTGAGGTCAGATTTTGGAGTTTTGAAATGAGATTTGAGAATGTAATGTCAAAAGGCTTTTAGGTGGTTCATTTTGAGTTTTGTACTATTTTTATTACATCAGGACAGTTCTGATCATTCTGATCACTGACACCAAGGAATACCATAAAATTGGAATAATTAGCTCCCAAATTAAACAAATCACCAAGTGAACTAGTTCTGAGATGCTACAAGGCAAATTTCCAAAAGTGAAATTTCAGAGAAAATATTTAAACAAACATATTTCTGGTTCAAACAGGGTAGAAATAACACACCCAATGAACTGAAAATTCAGTTTCAGCCATCTGTGGTGAAGGCTTGCATCTGAGCACTACTCCCAGGCAGACAGGCAGGCAGCGTGGTCGCTTCTCTCTGAGGTTGCAGGCTGGCACGCGTCGGGGTAGGAGCTCCTCTGCTTGGCCTCTCCCAGTTCGGTCTATGGGGCTGTAGGAGAGGGGAAAAGGGTGAAGGAAGACACATAAGAGTTCTAGCAACCCACTTGTTGGAAAAAATCTATGTTTCATCCTACTTCAGTGCATAGGACCGTGGTGTGCACAGTGTGGCTTTTTGCATGCTAGAAACCCAATCCAGATGCTCGTTTTTGCCATCATGCCGCAGTAAATGACTCATCTTCAATCTCAGCCAGACCTGGGGACAAGGGTTAGGCCAGAGTTCACATGAGGTTTTGTTTATCTTCATTTTTCTCAGTAAGGCTGGACCAGAGAGAGTTGGATTTGGGTGGTGGTTTTGGGGTTTTTTTTTAATTCACAACATTTGTGTAGCTGTAACGCGGTTTCCTCGATTACTTCACAGCTAGGTTGGCAACATTTAGACAAGCACAGTGAAATCTAACTCAAGCTACCACATCAAATAAAGCCTGAAAAGCCTTTTTCCTTTGTCCTGCCCTGAGAAAAAGCCATCCACAATATCATGGGGGAGGTATGGTGTCCAGAGGGGTTACGATAAAGGTGCCGAAACCTTCTTGACGTTTAGTACACCTTGCATCAGGACCACAAGTCTTGCAGGTGCCGTGGTACCTCCTGCTTTTCAAAAGCAGTAGTGGCTGCTTTCGCTCTCAGCATGCACATCGCCTTGGTGTGTCCACTAAGCCTCATTGAGCACGTTTTGCAAGAAATTTGCTGTAAGTGCTTGCACAAATCAGGTTTAGCAGCAGCACTTTCTGGAGCAGTTAACAGACTTTAGGGAAAAGCCCTGCAAGCTCCAGGATAGGTGGTGTCAAAGTAATCCGAAATACCAGCTTGGGGAAGACCCTATATGAGCTACACATCCTTTGCCCAGTCTGGGGAGGAGCTGAGTTATCCACCTCTCCCACCACACACTGGTTTCAGCCTGGCTGACCACTGTGCCAGGAGTGGGCAGGAGGACAGCTGTGGCCTCCCCAGACCTCTGCCCTGATGGACTGATGCCACTTCACAAGCCATCCCCAAACTCAGTCTTGTCTGGCAGGTGCCCCTGGAGCAGCCCCCAAGGTACCGTGCCCTGAAGTCCCCCTCGCCACTGGGGAAGCAGCCTGACTCATTCCAGCGAAAGGTCTGACTCTTGATACTGAATTTCTCTGCTGAGGAATTTTTGGTGCCTCAGGCACACAAACCAAAAAGGCTGCAGAAACAAAGATATGGACATCCCAAAGATGGTCCTCACCCCTTTGACCAGGATTTGGTTCTCTTTGAGTACAATTTTCTTTTGTTTTAAAATCTGGGATGAAGACAGTTTCAACCTAAACAGTGTACCTACCCAACACCAAAAAGCGAAGGGAAGATTGGGAATGGCTGGTTAAATCCAGAAGGACCCAGCACTGTTATTTTATTTATTACAATCTGCATGATTTTAGGGGGGACATGGTAATTTACAAACATAAGAAGACCAGAACTCTGCCCTGAGGAGCTGTTTTAGCTCAAATCAGGCAGACCAAGCATAAACAAGTCTCAGTAATAAGAATATCTAGAATTTAAATAGTAAATATTAAAAAAAAAAAGAAAAAAAAAAGTAGTGCTGGAGGCCACAAGTCATCCTTTAATTGACAGCAGTTCAAAGGAAACTTTCCCAGGGGTAAGCCATTTCATAACTGCCTGCTGTGGGTTTCTTCCCTATCCCCCCTGAAGCATCTGACTCCGGCAACTGCTGGCGATAGGGCTTGGAGCTGGGCAAGCCAGCCGCTGAGCCATCCCCTCTGACATCTGACCTCTCCTCTTAGCCATCTCCTCTCAGGTCTGACGGTGAACGAGGTGGCTCCCCAAAAGGTGGTGTGAAATAGGAGGGAAGGCCAGAGGAAAAGTCCACACAGCTGGAAAATGCTGAAGAAGGGGTCAGGGTGGGAAAGCCTGAGCCAGTCGTGAGTCAGGCCCTGAACAAGGACACTGGAAATCTGGATTTCATCCCAGCCTGGACCTTGGACAAGTTCCTCTGTCTCCATTTGCCTGCTCCCATTCCCAAATGTCGTCTGCCTTCATTATGTTGATTATAAAACTCTTTGGGGCAGCAACTGGATCTTGCTACGTGCTTGTGCAACACTGCTCACAACAGGATCTTAATCCTCACTCAAGTCTGCTGGCATGGCTGTAATGAAAAAAAAAAAAAAAGAAAAGAAAAAGGTGTAAGCACTTCAAAATTTGGAAAAATGTTCAAAGACAGGCGACTGCAGGGAGTTCAAATGAACGTCATCTAAAGATCTGAATTCCAGTGTTGCTACTAATTATTACATGCAAAAAAAAATAGCTTAGACAGCCCAAACGTGGCTTTGAATGAACATTCAGTAATGGCTGGGGCACATTTTTCACCTGGGAACAATAGAGAATATTTGCATTAAATACATTTTAGTGGGGAAAAATGTCACTTTTCAGGATTTTCCATTCTTTTTGCAAAAATTTGTCATAATTTTTAACAAAATTAGCACCAAAGTTACTACCAAGTGGTTTTGCTCTATGAAAAAAACTTTACTTTCAGTAAATTAAGTATCTCAAGAGTTATTCTGCTAACAAATTTCATTAAAGGATACCATGGCCTATTTCACAAGAAGTAAAAAATTCCATTCTGGTTCCTGCACAATGAAAATAACTTTGAAAGTTCAAAATTTCATGAAGCTGTTTCCCCGATTCGAGGCCTGCTCTATTTTTCAAGCAGTGTTGACAAGAGCTAGATGACAAAGAAATTCAGTTTCCATCATCTATTCAATCTCCGGCCTCGCTAGCGATTAGCAAGAGCGTCTGTTTCACTGGTGTTTTCTTGTTAAATAGAAATTCTTCTCATAGAAACACAACTCGAAACTATCAAATCATTTCACAACCGACAGATGGTAACAGCTATCTACGCAGCCCTCAGCTGGTTTTAGCCAGCAAGGTGGAGGTAAGAACTGCTGTATCATGATCAAACTCTGTACGCCTCATCCATCCTTTAACATTTCCTCCTTGAAATAAAGGCACAAAAAAGCTGCAGTCACACAAACCCACCGGTAAAGCCGGCTTACACCCAATGCTTCGCTCTGCCCTGCAATTAACTTCTTAATTAGGAAATATATTAAAAAAAAAACAACAACAAACAACAACAAACATTTTCCAGGGAAATAATACTCTGTTTATGGCTCCCCCTAACTGAATTACCCAGCACACAGAGCAAGGTGAGCAGCAATAAGAGATAGTTCAAAGACTTACTATCGTTTTCGAAATCCAGACAAAGCTGTTCCCCACCACAAGGAAGATTTCTCGGCATTGTCCTGTCGGTTTAGAAAATTATTTCTGTCAAAGCCAACAAGCCAGGAAGGCTGAGGGGCACGGTGATGAACAGGACTAGGTGGGAACCCATCACTTCTGTGAAACGCTAAGAGTTTCAGCCTGGCAAGCTACTCACCAAACGTTGATGCTCTGTCGTGGCCACGCAACAGCCTCTTTGGAAGCAATTCATGGCCTTGGCCATGGTCTAATGTCTGAGGCAGGCAATATTAGCTAGCACCCATGCTGGCGGGCTCAAAATGGTGTCCAAGCATCCCAAGGGATGGACCGTATGAAAATCTCACATGCCGGTCTTGGGTGCCTCCGGAGGTGAGCGGTGCGTGCTCTGCCCCGGTGCGAGGGAAGCCACCCTTGCTGCTGCACCGGCTTTGTGCGCTGGGAGCTCTCCTCTCTGGGGCTCCCCGTCCTGCTGCTGCCGTACGCGCTAAATTCGCAAGGGAGGAAAAACACAATGTGCTAGGTGGAGGTGGGCTGGCCAAGAACACTCAGACTTGCCCCTCGCAGGTGTTTGGCCTCTTCAGGAAAATGTCCAGCGTGGACATCGGGTGATGCTTTCAAAGGACCCAAAAGAAAAGGCGACATTTGCAAATGCTCCTCACCAGCATTTTTGTGTCAGAAATAGAGATAGCCATGAAACGCATATAACATTACAAAGCACCCTTCGCACCATGCCACCATCCAGCCCCTTCACTACCCCACTTGCACTTGCAGAACAGCCTTCACGTATGCATGCGGCCCAAAAAAGTTTGAATTAAGGAAACTTCCATAATAACTACCCTAAAAAAAACCCTAACCCTTCATAACATATTCTAGCTCCTGGTACAGCGACTCTCACGAAGCTGTGGCATTGAAGGAGGGTTTGTACGCAGCACTTAGAGGTATCGTTATCTGGACAGTTTTTCTGGTGAGGCTTTTTTTTCTGCCTCATTGAAACGCCTCCACTGCACTGCTGCCCTTGCCTTAACCTTCGGGACACTGGCAAAGAGCAAGCAATGAAGACCCCGTAATATTGTGGAAATAAAATATGACAAAATAAACCCAACAAAAACCAAAACAACAACAACCACCACCACCACCCCCCAACATTTATGCAAAAGGAAGGCAAAAAAAAATACAAAAACCCAAAACACAACCTGAGGTTTTACAAAAAAAAAAAAAAAAAAAAAACCCCAAAAATTTTTTTTTTGGGGTGGGGGGGAAAA
>NW_009647080.1:1621606-1622802 GCF_000708025.1 Charadrius vociferus
GGAAATCCACTGGTGGCGGGGGGTGTTATTAAGCCTGAAGGCTTCGTTTTGACCTAAGACTGGAAAAGTCGGATTTTGCCGAGGGGTCGCAGTCCCGGAGAGAGTGCAGCAGTGTGGGGGTGTCCGGGGAAGGGGGCCTGGACTGCTCAACTTTTCGGCACATCGGTCCTGTTCGCTCGCTGTTTATTCCCTTCACCACAGTATCCCTCTTTGTACTTGAACGAGTAGTGTTTGGGTTCGGTTTTATTTATTTAATTTAATTGTCCTGGGAGCGAGCGGTGGATGCCCGGTTATTTCCCACGCTGCTGCTCCGCTGTTAAACCCCGAGCTGGACACACGGCTTTCACACTTCTGCCTTAGGGCACCGGGTGGTGGGATCCCTAAGGGTGGCACCCCCAGCTGTACACCCAGATGCACAGGGTGGACCATGAGTGATGTCCTCCAGTGGCTGCCTGAGAAGGTGGGCAAAAATCCTGCCACCCACCGTGACAGCCTGGTCAGGTGCTGAAGACCTGGAGTAGAAGCGGTAAAGCAAGAGCTCTGGAAAAAAAAAAAACCTACCCACCCTGTTTTCCTCTGAGAGAGTGTGTGTGTGTGTGTAATTTCCATAATAATTGTGTCTGTTGTCTGCAGACATGAATTCATTACAGCAGGAGGTAAGAGAACAGCCAGCGTCAACATACATTTCAAATTCCTTGCTACAGCCTTGATTTATAAGGCACAACCTGAAACAGTGACTACTAGCTGGTTGCCTTTCTGTGAACTGAATTTAGCATGATAGCTGAGAGGAGTGAAAAACAAATGAACAAATCCTTTTCTTCTTTTTTTTTTTTTTAGAGCACTCCGTCTCAGTGTTTTTCATTTTTAAGAGTTGCTAGCTGTGTTCTGGATATCCCCCTGCTCCCCCCACTCCATCCCCCTCCTTCCTCCTGTGCATGCTCCATCGGCACTTGCATTAATCCAGGCCCGAAAGTACTAAATTGATTCCCAGTAATGCGGGCACCCAGGGGCAGAATATTCAAGGAACAAATGAATTAATCATCTCGGAGCCTCCATGCCAACCCGCATGAAGGCCCACGGCCCAGAGCGGGGGCGATGATGGGCACCGCCTGGCCCCTCGGCTGACCACACAGCAGCAGGGCTGGCAACAAGTGCCCCATCCACTGCCGGACACGCGCGCGGAGGCTGGCGGGCAC
>NW_009647080.1:1623083-1624058 GCF_000708025.1 Charadrius vociferus
GGACACGCGCGCAGAGGCTGCCGGGCACACACCCATGTGCGATGGCATGGGCGCTCACACGGGTGCTCTTTGAAGAACTCCAGCGTATAGAAAATAGGTGTAATAGGAAGAGGGAGCCCTGAAGGAAGAAAGAGGTCTGCAGTCATCATAAATGGACCTTCACAGCAAGAAGAAGAAGAAAAAAAAAAGCTTTCAGGGGAGAAACAGAAAATAATATCTTGCAATTACAGTCCACAGCTGCCGCAGCTCCAGCGCGCATGCTATACACAGGTGCAGCTATTACAACGATGAATAGCACGCACTAAAGGTGCCATCCATATGGGTAATAATATGAGGGTTGAAAAGGTACTTTTGTTTGCAGCCTGATGCTGGGAATGAAAAAAAATAATGTGGAGGCTGCCTCTCAATCACACAGGTCTCAGCCTTATCTGAGGCTGTGGAGTACTTGGTGGGCACTGGCAGAGGAGCTCCTTTCACCATCTGACTGGGGAAAGTCTCCTGATGCACCAGGTCATGTCTGAGTCGAGACCACCAGGCTTTAGCTGACAGGAAAACTGGCAGCTTTTTCTCTTTCTTTGTTGTGAATAGAAAGTTTTAAGAAGTTTCTTCCCTTTCTGTTATTTAAAACACCTGAACTGCAAAAAGTACTTGGGAATAGGGGAAAGGCAGAAGTCTCTCCTCCGGTCTCTTCCACTCGCCACCCATGCTCCGGCAGTACCACTTTACCGACTTCAGCAGCAGAGTCCCTTACTGGTGTGAACAAGGGAGAACTAGACACAGAAAGATAGCTGTGGAACCCATTCATTAATATTTTACCCTTTTCCCTCATGCCCGTGTCAGCCCCAAGCAGCAGCAAGGGGGGGGGCTGAACCATCTGACCTCCAGAGGTTCCCCCCGATCCCAGTTGTGCCGCTTCTGTGACCTCCTGCTGGTGCAAAGGGGATAAATGTTGTCTGGCTCCGCTGTACCTTATGG
>NW_009647080.1:1625433-1657932 GCF_000708025.1 Charadrius vociferus
TGGAACCCATTCGTTAATATTTTACCCTTTTCCCTCATCCCCGTGTCAGCCCCAAGCAGCAGCAAGGGGGGGGGGGCTGAACCATCTGACCTCCAGAGGTTCCCCCCGATCCCAGTTGTGCCGCTTCTGTGACCTCCTGCTGGTGCAAAGGGGATAAATGTTGTCTGGCTCCGTTGTACCTTATGGCAGCTCAAGGCCACTCTCCACTGACATAGACCCATGACTCCAGAGGCACAGGATGGGTACTTCTCTGCAGCCTGGTTGGTCCCCCCAAGTCCTGTCACCATGAGACAGCTCTCAGAAAGGAAGAGGGTGTCCCTTGGAAGCACAGACTTAGCAACCCGTTGCAAGCAAGACAAATTCTTTCCAGGCTGCGTTACCACACACGTCCTTTCTTTCATCAGACAGGGGAGTTGTTAAAGATACTCAGTGGAGAGCTGAGCAAAAAGCAGAAAAGAGGTTATTCGGTGCAATCTGACGTCTTGCCCCACGGTGACCTTTTTTTTCTTTCCATCTGTGGGCCACCAAACATTTTTCCACTGGCGGTGGAGATGCCTAAATCGCACATTTGCGATTACTAACTAGACTAACTAAAGACTAACTAAACTAACTAAAGACTTACTAAAGACTAACATCAGGTTTGCCTTTTCCTCGCAGAGTTCTTGGCAGTTGTCCACAGACCCACAGCCACCCACAAGCCACAGACCCCTGACGTAGCATGCAACACGGACAGCTTTCGCGGGTACAAGGATGTCCCCATTCCCCCTCAGCTCTGCCAACTCTGAGCCCACGCCAAGGTCCATGGACTCAATGATCTTTAAGGCCTTTTCCAACCTAAACAGTTCTATGACTTTATGTTGCCGCAGAGCCAGCTTGTTTAAAGCTAACATAAATAAGTCCCCACAAGCTGTACCCTTTTGACTTGAAGGCCAGACACAGACCAAACCCTTTATTCAATTTTTTTTTTTGACCTGGCATAGGAAACCCAAGTCACTTGTCACTTCAGCCTCAGCATTGCCCCCCAGCTTCAGTTGGGCTTTTGTGGAACACCCCTGGCTCTGACGAGGTGGCCGAGCACGGGGACGCAGGCGCGAAGGCTCAGGATTGTCCTGCTGGCATTGCCCGACCCAGCACAGCGTGGGTCAAGGGTGCGCCATCTGAGGCACAGCTCCATCCTCTCACCCCTGGGGGTGCTGGGGAAGGCTCCGGATGTTTTCGGACTGATAGTGCCAGAACCCGCTGAATGCAGTCGGGGGAAACGGCTATCCCTAGCACCAAGGCAAAAGCATCCTCCGAATTCCTGAACAGGTCCCAGTTCACCAAGGTAGGCAGAACCGAGGTCTTTTTATAGGCCTTAAAATTGAAGGAGGCATTAAAATTAATTTGAAAACTTCGCAGGAAGCTGGCATAATGAAAACAAAAGTGGATTGATGCACTGGCTGGCATACCCTCGCCCTGGGAAAGAGCTCAGGCAGCAGCTTCCAGAAAAGCTGGAGCCTGCTGGAAGAGAGCACAAAACAGAAAACACTGCTCAAAGGAAGCTCACAGACAAAGTGGCAATGTGGAAGAAATTATAATGATTAATACAGCGCCTGAACTGTGCAGGGGACTACAGAAGATTGGAAAAAAAGACCCAGAGATTTGATTTTCCACTGCCCTTCATCAGCAGCAGTCATTTTATACCAGCACAAAGTGGGAGCGCAATCTTCACGACAAAGAACAAGTGCACTTTATGTTGCCTTTCTCTCCATTTTCCTGCTGCAAAGATCCCAGGGAAAGGGGCAATCAAGACTATTTGTCCCTGACCACTGGGGCTTGGAGCCTAAGCTAGGACATAGACCATAAACAACAGACAAAGGGAGAGGGAAGCCACTGAGAAGGGCTGCCACATGTATCTCCGGCTAGGATGGAAGAGGGAATAGGAATAAACTGGGGATAACGTCCAGTGACCAGGTGCAGAAAAAGCACAGACTTACAGGAAAGAAAAACTTGTTTCTTGTCTTAATTTGATTGGAGTCAAGAGTTTTGCCACAATCAATCTCTTCTTACATCAAAAGCAAACCCAATTAGAGCCTTAGATAATAAAATTTTAAGCCTGTAGTTCAGAGTCAGCCACCTCCCTATATCCATCATAACAGGTCAGCAGTAATAAATAAATATAGATTGACAGACAGACAGACAAAACCGGTATGATATGCTACCAAGCCTAAACAGCAGCTTTTTGCACGCCAACAGTGCACCCTCAGAGCGGTCTGGGTTTGTCCTGTGAGGTGCCACCACGTTTCAGGTACGGTGGTTTCTCCAGAGTGAAGAGGGTTAAGATTTCAGTTCTTGCCTTCTGCTCCCTGAAAAGCTGTGGTTTGAATTAAGAGGCTTCTCGTTCATATTTACTGTGAATGGGAATATGTTTCTGCCAGGTCTGATTTCAGCTCCTCGGTGCACCAAACCAAACTGCTGAGGAAATTTTCATTACTAGTAAATTAAGCTACTTTAAAAAGATCTAGATGACTTTTAGGGTTACAATAATGGGAAAAGGGGCACATTAGGCATCAGTTTCCCTCAGTAAATTAAAAATACGTGTTCACCTGTGATTTATTTGCTGCATCAAGTCCAGAGCAGCTGAGATTTGCGTGCTGCGCTTCACTGTACCACAGAGGTGCAGTCTGCAGTTTTACTAGATACAATAAATAAATCGGAACTGCTCGATACAGGGGTGACAAAAACTCCAAACATGCTGAAGGAAAGGAGTGACTGAACCTGACCGCTGCCCATTACGCACGACTATTCCTTCCTTCTGGTTTGCGGTCCATACAGCATCATTACTATGCAGTATCTCCCATAGGTTGAACCTCCGTGACAGGGGAAGTATGTTCAGTCTCTCTGAAGTCTGGCTTTATAAGGTTTCATAAAGGCATCGGGATGTATAGTAGTTGTATCTTAATGTGTATTTATGCTCTGGCGTAATGTTTGGACGAAGTTTCTAACAGAGAAAAAAAAAAAAAAAAACAAACACCCAAAAGTAAGGGGCAGTGTTCAAAGAAATAGGCTACTTCCACCTAAAAAAAAAAAAAAAAAGCAAACAGCACCAGAACAAACTTTGTGGATAGATCTTTTAATTTATTGTTTTTAAAATAGAAGAGGAACATTTTGTATCTGGATATCCAGAATATTCTTCCAGCTCAGAAATATTTATCTCCTGACTTACACGCTCTTGCAGCAGTCTCTGAATTCCTTTGAGTCATTAAAGGATTTTGTCCTCAAATCATTCCCGTTAGGGGAATATTCAATTTAGAAACTTGCCTCCTGCTCAAAGTTCGCATGTGAAATTCATGGTTAAGATCCCTCCTTGCTGAGTTTCAGGTCAGTGCCCTATCCACTGAAGAGACAGAGATATTTAACAATTAAATAGTCCTCTAGGCTGCGTCCGTACGAGGCAGTGCAGGAGTGCTCCCCAGCCCAGGGATCTATGTGCTCTGACTGTTTTGACTCCAGGAAGGTACAGTCTCACGCCACCTCTCCCCACGCTCCCCTTCCCACGGGAAGGGAAATTCCCTGCAAGGGTCAGGAAGGACACGCGGTGCCCTCCCGGGCCCCAGGATGGGCAGCAGGGGTCTCTGGCCACAGAGCCAGCCCCACAGCCTAGGGGGGTGAAGAGCTGAAGAGCTGGGAACGAGCCCCAAAATCATCTTCTGGTGCCTAAATACCTTGTGTAAATCTGTCCACTGGTTCAGGCTAATATTAGCACCCAAGAAGTAGGAACAACCTGAAAGGTGGGAGGAGGTAGGGGCATTTCTTTGCCTGTTCAAAGATGACACAGTTCTGCTTGTAGAAAGCAAGTTATTTTTCCATTCTCAGGCTTTTGCTACTAAGAATTAGCTATCCACTTTCCAGAAAACAGGGAATTAGTCTTTCCAGACTACGTGTTTAACAGAGAAGAAATGAATCTTCATGAGCTCGAGACATATTCCCTCTTCTTCTCTTAGCCCCTCACCCCCTGCCTCATATCTCTTCTATGCAGTTTTTCAAATAGTTTAATAATATTCACAGGGACATTAGATTAATTGGATTTTAATTCCAAATGACTGTGAAAGCAGAGAAGTGAGTCACCAGTCCATGCTAATGAGAAGATCTATTAAGGACCCTTCTCTGATAGACACATAGAGTAGGGTTATAAATATTTCATATTCAATTAATTGAATTTTGCCCCCTGTTATATGATGCTGCCCTGGAATGTTAATCAACTGGGACCAGAGAGAGAGAGAGAGAGAGAGAGAGAGAGAGAGGAAGAAAGAGGGGGGAGAAAAAAAATCTGAGAGAGGCTTTAAACAACATCAGAGCCATTCCCATCCCCACATCCTCCCAGTTCACACAGCGCCTGCACATCAGAGCGGAGGCTTTCATACAGACTGCATCTGGTTCCATACAGTGGATAAATTAATGTTAATTAATCAGACAGTCATTTTATGAAGAACTGTGCGCAAAAGGTTATTTGAGCCCTGCTGCAAATAGATTTATAGGTATAATTGCCATGTTGAATGACCCTCTGTACATAGGCTCATTAAACTGGCCATCAGTCAAGAAGCCTAATTGAGGCAGGCCAATAGCACGCCACTGGGACCATGTGGCTGGCTGCAAACAAAACCGCTCCACAGAAGCCAGCTCTCTGAAAGCCACCGATAATGCTGCTTCCCATTCTCTGGGCAGTGTCTGCCACTGTCCCTCCTGCCAGCCGAAGCTCTGGGCAGGAGGGAGAGAGGAGAGAGGTGAGCTCCCGTGCCCGTCGTGGCTTTGCATTGTTTGCGAAACACGTTGGGGGACTGGGCGCATCATGGAAATGGTCTTATTGACAGCCGTGGTTTCCAAAAGCCCTTCTGGCCTTCGCAGCTGGGAACAGCTTGAACACGCAGCCTTCAAAGGCACCAAGATCAGAAGGCGAATATAAAGACACTAAAGATTCCTGATGACATTTCGTATTTCAAGAGTATCTTTGATTTCGTTGGCGTGGGGGGAAGCACAGGAGGGTCCAGCCCAGGATTTGAAATGCCCAGGACTGGCAATTGGGCACATGCATATACCCGCAGAGCGAGGCAGCTAACGAGGCTGCAGTCCCCTCCGTCAATGCCGCACAGGTCCTGCGGCTATGCCGCGGCAGACAGTTTTTCCCACAGGGCTGCATCCAGCACCACCAGTGCTGGGTCCAGCACGGACTCCTCCAAAAGCAGTAGCAGAGATGTGAAGCTGTAGGCTGGCACTTTGGAAAGCCACCTTCTGCTCCTTCCTGTGGAACAAGCTGCCTGCTCGTGGTCCCTTGTCACAATCTCTCTGTACCTCCGGTCCCCACCTACGCAATTATCTCTGCTGTCTGCTGCCCAAAGTGATCTGTCTTTCTGCTCACTATTTGTGCAAGGATCACCTATAATTTCACGTACCCACGGAGCCCTCCACCCGGGTTTGCACATTGAGGGCTGAAGTTGCAAGCAGTCTCTCCCTCTCTCACATCCACGCTGTGGATCGCACGTGTGTTCACAGGATGGGAGAAGAAGGAAGCACACGGCACCCCAAGCTGCCCCAAAGCATCCCAGGCAGCTCCTTACACGGCTGTCCTGGAGGACCGTGGACCAGGCCAGCCAGGGGGGCCCGTGGGTGTTGGAAATGGGCTTTTTTGTCCAAGCTGCATCCCAAGGCACCTCCAGGGGAAACCTGAACCATCTGCTGCACTCTGGAAGGTGTCATTTAGGAGTAGTCAGGCAAAAAACACCACATCAGTCACAGACAGGTAAATCAATTCATAGACCTAGAATGCATTCATGTTATCTACTCCTATACTCATGTTATTCACCACATCTTTTGAGGTTGCCTTTACTTGCATATCTCCCTGATTAGACATAAAATAGCCACCTAACACTATCTTTCCCAAACACAAATAAAATAATTAAAGCAGAAAAACTAAAGTGCACTAATACAGAAGCCATCAAGGCAAGAACAAATACGAACAAAGAGAAATTCATGTGTCTCCGAGCAGTGACAATGTCACCATCTGCCAGATGTTGCTGATGAAGATGGGTACCAGTTTCCATCCCTGAACAAGGCAAGAGTTGCTAAGCATGTCTGAGGCCTGGCAGTGTTTCCCTTCACCCTGTCCCACCATGACTGGTTCAGCCTCCGTACTCTCCAAACTCTTTTCCCAGTACCGCTGGGCACAGTATTTGCCCGTACAGCGTCTGACAGAGGGATCAGGAAAACTGACTGTGACCATGGCGTGCTCCCAGATCTGCTGCCTGCCATTCCTGCCAGGGCCTCACAGGCACACTGCACGGCCCCTCGCCCAGGTGTGCAGGGAACCACGCTGCAGCAGAAAAGCCTCCAGGCAAACCTGGGGTCTCACTTTCAGAGCGGCTCTAGGGACAGACAATAAATCGGGGCCTGAGGGCCGTCTCGGGGCACGTCTCAGAACTGATTTTCCCCCATCCTGTGGTTTCCTTCCACAGACCTTATCTGATTCAGGTGAACAAAAGCGTACCCCAAGTTCTTAAGGCATATAAACACCATCTTTTCTACCAACAAGCCAGCGTTACCTCCCGTAATAATATTTCTTTCCAGTCTACTTAGGTCTTCAATTTCTCTTGCTCTCCTGCCCCAAAGCAACACACATTTGCTATCGCATATGCAAAAATCACCAGCTGTCCTGAAGCTAGCACGGTTGCACTGCTGCAAAACCTTCGCCTTCGCAGCATCCCCCCCTCGGCACGCTTGAGTCTTCACTCGAGCGTTCACCGAGGTCCAGTCACCCACAGAGGGCACCACTCGCAAATGGAACCCAGCAAATGCGCTGCCACTTCATGTCACATCAGCACTCAAAAAGGCTGCGGTTTCCACCCAGAGCAAATCCAAACGCTTCATGCATGTTATTACTGTCATCTCTAAGAAGAAAGGGAGCAGCAGGCCAATGCCGCACAAAAGAATACGTTTTTAAAGCGCACACTGTGCATTTGTACTCACGCTGAGAT
This sequence comes from Charadrius vociferus, assembly GCF_000708025.1. Classification (NCBI taxonomy): domain Eukaryota; kingdom Metazoa; phylum Chordata; class Aves; order Charadriiformes; family Charadriidae; genus Charadrius; species Charadrius vociferus. The sequence continues at coordinate 1,632,441 of NW_009647080.1, forward strand.
GTCAGGCAAGGCTTCCCACTTTGTATCACAGTGAAACGCCTCTAGCCCTTGAGAGCTGAAGTACATCGGTTCAGTGACATAAGGAAAGAGAATGGTACCTCAAAGGATATTTGATATTTCAATATGCAGCCATGCATGTCACTTTGTCTTGAGCAAGGATGAGGAGAGACATGCTCTTCCTCTGTCTGCAACATGCAGACTACAGGCATTCCTTGCAATGCGCTCTTAAACGTTAAAGTTAAGTTTCCATTTTGTCCCTTTACTACTGCAGCCAGTAGAATATTTTTCTAAAGTCCCCAGTTTAGGGATAAGGACATAAATGCTTTAAATATCAGAGACACTGACCTCACTGATAGGTGACCTCACTAGACTTCCTTGGGCGTCAGGATTTCAACCTGTATTTCTAAGACAGGATCCAGATCTAGTTTGCTGAGCCTGCTTTTACACATGCAAACAGAGAGGTAAGTGCAGGTTTCTGCAAACACCTACCAAAAGAGTAAAAATCGACGGCCTTCTCACCCGCCTACCTCATTTTAAGTGGTGCAAAAATCCCAGCAATGTGCAGTGTATGCACGCAGAACAGAGCAGCCAAAAAGGGAGGAAAAATATCTGCCCACCTTGTATCTTACTTCTGTGCTGCCTCCGTTGCTTGGCATGCTCCAAGGAGACAGGCAGGAATGTATTCAAGGAGGGGGACAGCTCACAGGACAGTAAAAGAAAGTACTTTGTGCTTCCAGTCCACTGAGGAAATTGCTGAGGTGTTGCTTCTTTAAATACCAGACCCACAGTTAAGCTGAAATGAAGTTTTAGTCTTCATTCAGTCTTCTCTCCTAAGTACCTCTCAACTTCTAGTTTCATTTTAATGCAGCCAAATATGCTGAAAAATAGCAGCTAGAATTTGCCTTCAATCCAAGGGGGTGATGGTGGTGCTGTCTTTTCGGTATCCCTATATTTAAAATACAACCTTTCTCAATCCAGTACAGTCTGCCTTTTTCATTTTGCCTGATAGTCCCATATTTCTCTCTTACAAACCATGAAGATTGTTTTTGTCTTCAAATCTCTCTAGAAGCTTCATCTCCTCAGCTTTCTGCAGCACAAGGAACCCAGAGAGGGATTAGAGACTAAACATACTGGTAATCACAATCATGTATTTTAATCACTGAAGCACATCCTCAAATTACAGTATTCCAAGTAGAGACCACGTAATTCAAGGCCAATACTTGAGTTCCCAGCATCACACAGTTATCACCTGAATTTCTGCTTTGGCTCTTAAGAGTTACGCACTCCTGTGCGAAGTAGATGCATGCTACTAGCACAAGTCCCCTCTAAATGGTAGTGGCTTTTTGCAGTATTGCTATAAAACCAAATTTTCTCACCCTGAGAAGAAGAAAATAGGAAGACTCAGTACAATGGATTGAGAAAGGCAGTACCAAAGCTAACAGCCTTTTTTTCAAAGGAAAATTTTACAACAATTTAAATCCAATCTGTGTTAGCTCTGCAGGACTGGCGTGTTTGGCTAGGTAAGCTGCCTACCCCACGGTAATGCAGTACAGCAAAGATCTTAGACAATTTGCTTTTCCTGCCTCCCCCAGCTTTAACACTAATTCAACCAGCAAGTTTCCCTGGAAATGCAATGTTTCAAAAAGACAATTTCAATTTTAATTCTCATAACATATGATATTAAATCCACATGACCAGTTCTCACTGAAGCCCAGGGTTCCTGTTTTCAGGGGGAGGTTCAAGCTGAGAAGACGACGTGACAGGAGAATAAGAGTTTGCTCACTAGCCCTGACTAATTCATCACATTGTAGAAGCTGAAACTACAACAGAAGTTGATGGCATTAGAGTTAAGCAAGTTCCACTTACTAGAAAAGAAACCCCACTGATAATATCCGTCCTCTCTTGAATGCACAGTTCAGGAAGGGCTCCAGACCAGGGCACGGGCAGATCTCAGGGCACAGAGCAGCAGATACAAATTCACAATCCCCTCTGAGTGCATTTATTTTCCAAAGCAGGTGCTAACGCCAACCTGCTGGAAACATATGCCTTCTGCAGGCTTGCCGAAGCCCGGAGTCGATGTGCATTACGCTGGCTCTGCCAGCACTCACAGCGATTCATTCCAGTTTCTGGGAGGTAAATGCAGGCTGGCTTCAGCCCACGGGATCCCACAGGCAGCAGCGCCCAAGCCCCCGTCCTCCCTGGGGACGCGCCCTCGTTCTCTCCCGCAAGAAACAGAGCTGGCACAGACAGACCTCAAGGGAAACACTGGATGCCCAAGATGCAACTGAGGCCGATGCCCCAAGAACATACACATGAGGACAAATAAAGATTGGCCAAGTTAAGGACAAAGCTGCTATGAAAAACAAACAGGGGACATCTTGTCTCCATTTCAGCAGGACCAGGATCTGAAGCCAAGCTGCTCTGTAAAATCCAGCAGACCCAAATGTCTCCCCTCAAAAGTGTGAGGGATCTCACAACCACTCACTCATTTTCACATTAGATGTTTGTGATTAATAATGCCAGGCAGTGACACAAAGCAGTTTGTTTATTCAGATGAACCTTTTAATCCCATCTCACCTTCAAAATAAATTACCAAATAAACTCTTCCATGAACTATGCTCTAAATCATGAGTTGGTCACAGGACAAAAACTTCCCACCAGAGAAAAGAAAAAAAGAAAAAAAACCAAACTCTTTTGGAACTCGTTTTGGTTTCACCAATTTGTTTCTTCCCAAAACGTTAATCTTCCCAAATTTTAATCTGACACAAAAATCAGAATGCAGTAAGCAGCAGATTCTTTGCTCAATCACACGTCAGTTAAATGATCATCAAGCAATACCAATACTCTAACAAGGGAACTTCTACAAAATCCTGATAAAAACATTCCTGGAAAACAGTCATTTAAAAAAAATGTTTTAGTTGGTTTTGATGTGTCATACCAGCCTGTTTTATTGGGATATGTGGATTTTAAAGAATGAAACAAAAATACCTGACACAGCATTTTGCAGCAAGTTATCTCAATGCACAAGCTCTCAGAAATTAAGCCTCAAAACATCCCTGTAAACCAAGAACTTTACAAACAGGGAATCTTGAATCAACAGGCTAAGTCACATGTCAAGATTATACCAGGACTTGGTCTTGACTCTTGTGATGATCATATCACATCACAATATTTTGTAGAGAACGATTTAATATGACTATGATAATTACCATTCAGGTTTCATATTAGTGTTATCCTGCTGGAAAGTAACCCCTCCATAAGACAGGATGTTTTTGAGCAGAACAGTTTGACCCATTACAAACTTTTTTCAGATTTAACCCATAACTGCGAGCTTTAAAACACTAAGCCTGCATGGCTCCTCAGATATTTTGATACTGAAATGGAAGTGCTGCATCACTCTAAAACTGCAAAGTAAGGCTGATGTAGCAATAAGCACCAGCCACGTCATTAGGGAAGCACAACACGGGGTGTGTGTCCCTTCTTTTACTCTAAAGGGTGTGGGGGGGGTTCATTTTGCTTTTACTTGGCTTTTGATTTTGGCCTAGCCAGTTGCCAGTGCTCCCAGACACCTGTTCCCAAGGGACTTGTCTCACCCTCATTACCAGCAGGTGTCACATTGAAAGGATGTGAAACACTCTTGCTGCCGAGCTCAGGCTGCGGTCCCTGCTCTGGGGATTGCTGGGGAAGGCTCCACTCCCTCTTCTCCCTGAGAGGGCAGAAGTCAGCACCAGCACCTTGAGCAACCCTGTAGTTTTCTACTTGCACCATCTCTCTCCATAGCAAAGAGATGCAAAGCTTCCCGGGCCAGCTGCCCACAGCGCCAGGCAGCTGGTCTAACGCTGTACTAGCTGCTTCCCGTCCCTCCAATCACAAGATTACTGATTAATAATCATATATTTCTGTAAAAGAGCAAAAATGCCTCTCTGTGTGAAAAAGTTTAAATATATAAAAACACTTCATAAAAATATTTACTAAAAAAATCAAAATGCCCCTTGAGCCTGTAAAACCTTTCTTAACCAGAATAATTTGAAATACAGTCATTCAGGCTCTTTTCTGCCCTGTCCAGTAAGGTTTTAAGATAACCAATAGAAATGCCACTTGTCTTCTGTTTTGACTCTTATCCCACCCGTTTTTCTTCTTCTGTGTTCGTTTCTGACATGACAGTTTGATTTCCCAATGTCAGCAATTTTCTTTGGAGGCATCATTTGTCTTTGCTTTTAACAGAGTTCTGCATGGCCTGATTCTGAAGCTTCCTTATGGAGTGGGCTTGAGGTCTGATCGGTAAGATGAGTAACACCAGGATGCTTAGAATGTGCATGTGAAAATACATAGACCTGAGAACAAAAGCAGAAAGAGAATGTTACATTTTTGTCGGTAATAGCATGAACTGTGCAACCTCAGTAAGTCCATGCAGAACTTAGCACTAAGGGATGAACGCAGAAAGTATGAATTTCACACAGCCTATCCATGTGGCATCCACTGGCATCGATGAAAACGTTGCCGTGGATGTTAATGAGGCAAGGAATCAATCAGCAAACTCCAGAATCCAAAGTCTAACAGCTCAGATAAACCTCTGTAATTCAAACCTAGATTTATTCAGCCCATAACGCTTCTAATGTTTAAGTATACAAGGCTACTTTCTGAAGAAACATCCTTCAGGCACAGGACATAAAACTTGTACAAGTTTAAAAAAAATACAAAATAAAAAGTGACAGAAAGAAAAAAAAAAAACATTCAAAGTGCTGAGATCTGAAAGAAATCAGAACACTCAACTTTTAACTGGGGAAGGTCAGGTAATGATGTTTACAGAAGGGTTGTGTTTCTGAAGGCAACTACTCAGAGCTATCTTCATTTGCTCCTATATTGGATGGCTCCTATGACTGGAGTGTTGGACGGATGCAGGCTCTTCAGGAAGCACAGGCAGGGGACGCAAGGAGGGGGTGCCGCCCCCTATGTCAAGGACCAGCTGGGGTGCACGGAGCTCTGCCTGGGGATGGATGAAGAGCTGACTGAGCGCTTGTGGGTCAAGATTAAAGGGAGGGCACAGACAGGTGACGTTACAGTGGGGATCTGCTACAGGCCACCTGACCAGGAAGACTGAGTGGATGAGGCCCTCTATAGACAGATAGGAGCAGCCTCACATTTGCAAGTACTGATCCTCACGGAGGACTTCAACCACCCCAGGATCTGTTGGAAGGACAGAACTAAGCAGGGCATAAGCAATCCAGGTAGTTCCTGGAATGCGTTGATGATAACTTCTTTCTCCAAGTGACAGAGGAACCAACGAGGAGAGGTGCCACACTGGACCTTGTTCTCACCAACAGGGAGGGGCTGGTGGGGAGTGTCACACTCAAGCAGCCTTGGCTGTAGTGACCATGAGATGGTGGAGTTTGAGATCCTTAGGGTGGCGAGGAGGGGGCATAGTAAGCTTGCTACCCTGGACTTCAGGAGAGCAGACTTTAGCCTCTTCAGGGATCTGCTTGCTGGAGTACAGTGGGATAAAGCTCTGGAACGAAGAGGGGCCCAAGAAAGCTGGCTAGTATTCGAGGACCACCTCCCCCAGGCTCAGGAGCAATGCATACCGACAAGGAGGAAGTCAGGCAAAGATACCAGGAGGCCTGTGTGGAGGTACAATGAGCTCCTGGACAATCTCAAACAGAAAAAGGAAGCCTACAGAGGGTGGAAACAAGGACAGGTAGCCCGAGAGGTATACAGAGAAATTGTCTGAGCAGCCAGGGATCAGGTTAGGAAAGCTAAAGCCCAGATAGAACTAAATTTGGCCAGGGGCATCGGGGGCAACAAGAAAGCCTTCTATAGGTATCTCAGTGACAAAAGGAAGGCTAAGGAAAATGTGGGCCCACTCAAAGGAAACGGAGGACCTGATCACACAGAACATGGAGAAAGCTGAGATACTCAATGATTTGTTTGCCTCAGTCTTCACTGGGAAGGGCTCTAACCATACTGCCCAAGCTGCAGAAAGCAAAGGCAGGGACTGGGAGAATGACGTACTGCCCACTGTAGGAGAAGACCAGGTTCGAGACCATCTGAGGAACATGAAGGTGCACAAGTCCATGGGACCTGACGAGATTCATTCGTGGGTACTGAGGGAACTGGCGGATGAAGTTGCCAAGCTGCTATCCATTGTATTTGAGAGGTCATGGCAGTCCAGTGAAGTTCCCACTGACTGGAAAAGGGGAAACATAACCCCCATTTTTAAAAAGGGTAAAAAAGACGACCTAAGGAACTATAGGCTGGTCAGCCTCACCTCTGTGCCTGGCAAGATCATGCAGCAGATCCTCCTGGAAACTCTGCTAAAGCACAAGGATAGTAAGGAGGTGATTGGTGACAGGCCACATGGCTTCACCAAAGGCAAATCCTGCCTGACAAATTTGGAGGCCTTCTATGATGGCGTTACAGCATTGGGGGGTAAGGGGAGATCAACAGATGTCATCTAACTGGCCTTGTGCAAAGCATTTGACACTGTTCTGCATGACATCGTGGTCTCTAAATCAGAGAGACATGGATTTGATGGCTGGACTGCTCAGTGGATAAGGAACTGGCTGGACGGTCACACTCAAAGAGTTGTGGTCAATGCCTCCACGTCCAAGTGGGGTGCAGTGACAAGCGGTGCTCCTCAGGGCTCGGTACTCAGACCGATGCTGTTTAACATCTTTGTTGGTGACACAGATGTTGGGATGGAGCGCACCCTCAGCAAGTTTGCTGATGACACCATGCTGTGTGGAGCGGCTGACACGCTGGAGGGAAGGGAGCTGAACAGGCTGGAGAGGTGGGCATGTACAAACCTCATGAAGTTCAACAAGGCCAAGGGCAAGGTCCTGTACATGGGCTGGGGCAACCCCAAGCACAAATACAGGCTCGGCGGAGAATGGATTGAGAGCAGCCCTGAGGAGAAGGACTTGGGGGTGTCGGTTGATGAGAAACTCAACATAAGCCAGCAATCTGCACTCAGCAGCCCAGAAGGCCAACTGCATCAAAAAAAGTGTGGCCAGGAGGTTGAGGCGGGTGATTCTGCCCCTCTACTCTGTTCTCATGAGACCCCACCTGGAATTACATCCAGCTTGGAAGCCTTCAACATAAGAAGGACATGGACCTGTTGGAGTGTGCCCAGAGGAGGGCCACAAAGATGATCAGAGGGCTGAAGCACCTCTCCTGTGAAGACACGCTGAGAGAGTTGGGGTTGTTCAGCCTGGAGAAGAGAAGGCTCCGGGGAGATCTTATAGCAGCCTTCCAGTATCTGAAGGGAGCCTACAGGAAGGCTGGAGAGGGACTTTTTGCAAGGGCATGTATAATGGCTTCAAACTGGAAGGGGATAGATTTTGATTAGATATTAGGAAAAAAATTTTCACTGAGGGTGGTGAGGCACTGGAACAGGTTGCTCAGGAAAGTTGTGGAGACCCCATCCCTGGAGGTGTTCAAGGCCAGGCTGGACGAGGCTTTGAGCAACCTGGTCTAGTGGAAGGTGTCCTTGCCTGTGGCATGGGGGTTGGAACTAGATGATCTTTAAGGTCCCTTCCAACCTAAACGATTCTATCATATCTTGTTCAGTATCAGATATTTTTATGACAAATAATTTTGTATATGCAAGATTGAACAGAAATAAAATACTCTGGCAGCTTGGGGAGGACCGCATTTGGGAGCAGTAGGGTCCAGCTCTTAACCGGAGAGACGCACCTTTCTGTGATCTCATTTATGCTTCTTACCATAGTTCTAATATCCTTGCAAGGTGCTTAAGACCACTGCTTGGTGTGCAGTGCTCCAAATTTCCTTGCTTAATAATCTTTAAATTTAAGTGTTAACTATGTTCAAAGTCACTTGGGCAAACAATATTAAGGTGATGACCCAACTTGGAACAAGGGTGGAAAATAATTTTCTTTGTTCAGAACTTTGGTAAAAGTGACATTTGTGCTTTCATGGATGCTGGCATAGTGCTAGCAAGTTCCTTATACATATTTATTTCTGTAGTTTTGATGTTAGCAATGTAATCTCACAGAATTACATTAATATTTACTACGTGGAATGGCCTTTTGTAGCAGAAAGGGAACCAATTTCCCTTAGAGGGCAAATTTATAAACCAGTAGCTGCTCTCAATTTTAGTCTTTTCTCTCTTTTTTTTTTTTTTTTTTTTTTTTTTTTGTGATTGCTGTTTACTACTTTTGTCTTGAAAGACAGAAAAAAATAGATACTAACAAGCTACTTGGGAAAGCATCTTACCAAATCTAAGAATGATTTGAAGTCATTTTTATATGGTAAGCTTTCTGTGTTGAAATCAAATGTTTTAAGAAACAGCAATAGAAAATGTCAAAATTCAACCCCCTTCAAACAGTCTTACTGACAGCAGCTATCTTGATTACCAGTTTTATGTCTTTTATGCTAGAGGAGGGAATTGGCTTTCTTCTTAACCAAAACTTGTTACTCTATGTTGACAGTTCACTGTAGAATGAAAGAAAAGTAAAGCCATTTTCAAATTATTTTATCAACTTCTCTTTTTCAAATTATTTTTATTAGATTATATCCAATATGCTCTGCAACACCAGTGTTTTCTTATTTTTAAGGAATCTAGGGAAGTATTCACTGCCTATGGAAGCATTCAAAAAGAAAAGCATACTCATTTCAAGAAGTAATGCTCTGCCAGGCACCCTCCTTATCTCCTGCTGACTGATCGCATCTCCTGTTCTACGCATTTGGCAACTGGAAACATGGTCTTTTCTCATCGAGTCCTTCCTACTGCCAACTCGCGTTAGTCTTAACCTCTCCAGCCTTGGCCACTGTTAATGGTTGAGACTTGACTGTTTTGAAAAAGGAAACTGAATATGTGAAAAGTCACATAAGGACACAGAAAGATTAAGTAGAAGTGAAGTGCTCTGCCTTGGCATTATTACTATCTCATAAAGTTACAGGAGTGCAAAAATCACCCCTTACACATTATTAAACATCCTGTTTGAACTCCTTTGAAATTCAATGAAATACCAACTGCTTTTCAGTGTGGTTTGGGTTATTTAATAAAAGCCTGTGCTGGTCTGGAGAATAACAGCCAAGAGAAGAGAACTTACTTGTAAAATTTAATCGTGGGCTCAACAGCCAGCATAACAAATGGTGCAACAGTATAGCACACGGCCAGTTGAGTGACAACCCAGGTAACAACGTCGTAGGCTATCTTGAGAGGCACTGACGAGAGGAAGTAATATCTGCAATTGTTTCTTATCTGCATGTCAGGGAAAAGTAAACAGAAAATTATATAAATCCATTTCCTAGGCAAAGTCACACAGATGCATCACCAAGTATTACTCTCCACTTATCCTCAGTGTTAGTATTACAGAAAAGTTTATACACCAGTTAGAAAGCACTGAGAGCAGGAAGACAAAGTGTATTGACTGGCATACCCAAGATCCCACAGCAGCAAACTGAGAAGTGTCCCCCAGTTTCCTCTGCGATTGTGACAGAGAGCAGACTCTCATGCTGGGTATCTGGCACAATATCTTTGGGGAGGGGAGCTGTTGTTATTTGATCTTCCTCTCTCCTGGTTTTGACTTCTTACTGGTTATCAACGGTGAAACAAAGTTACTTTAAGTGAACAAATATGCGTATATACCTGCAAGCATGTGCTGTTCCCTAGAGATTTTGGTTTAGCTTCACATCTATGAAATCCTCATAAATGAGAGGCAAAGCACATGTTGAGACCACATGTTCAGCAACCTGGTCTAGCCATAGCAGTTAATACTGATCACTAGTTTAATTCACCTTTCAAATTGACCTGGTTACTTATCCATAGTCAAACTCTGAAAAACAATGGTGGTGCTTTCCAGCCCTTAACAACTGCCTTGTTCAGGCCGAAAGATCAGCAGTGATAAATTTAACAGTGAGACATGAAACCTGTTCATGACTCTACCTTTGCTGTACACTACCCAGCATGCGGCCCATAAACAGAGACCAGTTTACTGCATCAATTGCATCCACATGAAAGAGTTCAAGTTTGGGCTAATGCTCAACCCATAACAGCTTCTTGTGAAAGACTGCACCCAGAGCTCATCACATGCCAGCGTGCAGGCAACGTGACCTAGCCGAAGTCTGGACTCAAGCTTAACCTTGAATCCCAAGCTAATCTGATTGCATGGACATAGCCGGTGGCACCACCAGCTGTACACTCACATGCAACGTTTCCTCTGACAGCCAAGGACAGCATTGCAGCACGTGCAGAGTTGGTGCTGGTTATAACTGCTGGGGGTACTTTACAATTAGCATCAATACAGAACGAAGTTTCAGTGTACATCAAGCCCACAAAGGCATGAAAGAGGGCTCACAGCAGGGACAAGCTGCTTTAACACATCAGGGTGGTCACTGCAGTTGACAGCTGGATAGTATCTAGCATGGGCCTTAGAAGACAACAATGAAAGGTACATACTGCTCTGGCTGCAAGTGTGATAAGGATTCCAGTGAGAAACGTAAAATAATATCCAGGATAGATACCATGCCACAGGGCTGACAGGATAAACGTTAAAGCTGTAGGGTACCAAGGAGCTCTGTCATAGCAAACACTGCAAAGACAAAAACAAAACAAGAAGCAGCTGAATACAACCGAACAATGGACACTGCAGTTCAAATCTTTCTCTGTTTTTAAGGTCTTATTCTGTTTTCTTAGTCTTATCTTTCCTTAGTTACAGATGAGGGCAGGAGGCACACCCGTTCATTTACATGGAGCATTAGATGGAAAGAGGAAGCATGCTCTTATGCACTGAGTATCCAAAGAGCGCCTATACAAATATTCCCCGTGCTCATAGCATTTAAATAAATAACGGGGCAAAGGACAGGCAAGACTTCTCTTTCACCTTTATACCTCTATCTGGAATCAGACACTACCCTTCAGAACTCTGACGGCAGATCAAGAGTGAGTCGAAGGACAGACATGACCCCACCCTTCACTGATGAACAGAAGTATTTTTAGGCACTGTTATCTGGCAGACACTGGGAACAACAGTGAGTGTTGTAAGCTGTTGCAAAACAGGGGATTCCTGCTAACCTTAGCAGCCCAAAATCCTCCAAAGATGCAAGCAAATGACATCAGTTCAAGAACACACCAACTGGTCTATTTGGCTATCTGAGGTTTAACTGAAATGCTGCGTTCGAAAGAAAGGAGTCAAAATAATGCACTTCTTATCAGGAACATCATTTGAATAATGAAAAATAGTAGACATCGACTTTTAAGATGTATATATTTAACAACAAAAATAGCTATGATAACCACAATAAATCTGTGCCTGCATTTTAGACCTCACATTGATTGTATGCGGAGCTTTAGTCATGCCAAAAAGTATAACAAGTTACAGGAGACAGTTTAATCTACAAAACTCAGACTTATGCTAGAATTTGTAAGTGCCTTAACAGTCACGCGTTAAAATCAGATCTTCTCAGAGCTGTAAGAAGTCTCCTCTCCATATCCTGAACAGGAACTCCCTAGTAAGCATCTTCTGGTAACTCCAAACCGGACTACAATGAGGCTCTGAAGATTCCCACTTCTCTCCAGTTCTAGCTGAACTGGATCCCAGTGACATAAGGCTTGCCTCCAGTAGTAGTATGCAAGGGAAACATAACATAGCAAAGTGAAACGGTATAGCAAGAATAATGGAGGCAAACATCAGCCTAAGAGATGCCATCAAAATGCTATTACATTTTATTATGGAAGATCTGAACAGTCCATTTATAGCTTTGCTGCTCATATATAAACTGCGGGCATTTTACATTTGCAGCAATAAAACTTTTACAGCACCAAATACCCTTGTATTCCACCAACTATTAGAGACACAGGAAATAAAGACAGACAAGAGGCTATACATTTATGAGATAGTGTTTTTCCAGGCCATCTAGAGTTTTTGGGTCTCACAAGCATATTATTCTTACCGTTTTAGCCAGGCAGCTGTCTGAATGTTCCAGTTTTCAATGTACATTTTAAAACTTGTTGCAGTCTAAGAAAGAAGTTCACATGAAATGTTAGCACTAAAATCTGTAAAATACTACTTGCATTTTAAATTAGAGAGGAGATACATGGAAAATATTAATTCTAGTAGCTAACTGTTGTGAAGACTGTGCCACAGTCCATCATTACACTAGCATGTTTTGGGAGGGACATTAACTAGGCTGATTACTCACTGCAAACACTTGCCACTTGCTGTAAAATCTCACTTTGTTTTGTAAAATGAAATACAATATTTGGTTATTTTTTTAAATTACAGAAAATCTGAAAAGCTTTCCTGTTTTAAATGCTTGGCCTTCCCTTCAGTTCATAAACAGCTTCATTTTTGGAAGGGATATCTTACCACCCATTACACAGTCTGGACCTCCCTAGGGTGCTATTAAGACTATTATGAAAATGAAAAGAAATGCATTATTATTTGGAGAATGAAGGGGAAAGACTGAAAAACACAGACAAAAAATTTTAGGATTAAATTTAGAAGCTAATTCTCAGGCCACTGCCCAGCTTGAGAAACCAGAGTAGAGTCCAGGGTCCTGGGAGAACCACCTGTACCTCCTCACAGCACCAGCTCCCCCAGCTTTAGGAGACTGCTGGACTCCATCCAGTATCAGTTCCCCTAACCCTGGTCAACTTCACCTCTGGTGGTTCCCCATTCCCACCCCTCCTTGTTCCTCGCCTGCTGACAGAAACTTCCGAGGACCTCACCAAGACGGACATGACTCAGTGAAACCACATTATTTTCCTGTATCAGCTGAAGGCAAAGGCACACTGAAAAGATGGATCAAAGGCAAATTTTTCCATGAGGAAAATGCAGATATTTTTGCACCTCCACGCAGAATCCTGAAGGCTTGCTCTTCATCCTCTGAGTTTAAAGAGTTAAAATGATCAGCAATTCCCAATGCACTACTGCCACATTTTAATTGCATTACTGCACCAAGAGAAGCCAAGAAAAATACAATTTCTCTTCCAACTAATACTGTCACTCTCTTTTGGCCTCCTTTAAGTTCCCCTGTTACATTACCAAGACAGACAGTATTCACTGGCTGTAAAAATATGCATGCTGCCAAGGCTTTGAAGTCCCCCCACATGCGTTTAGCCCTGTCACATTTTAATGCCCTCACAAATCCTGCCATGTGCTTATCTTTACCACAGATCAGGTAACTTCTTAGCTACATTTAGCACTCAAGTTCCCAACTCTTAAGCAATTTTACATATGCAGATGGCTATACTTGCTGAAAACACACTGTACAATCACACTTAAACTTCAACTCCTGGAATTGCTGGTGCATAAAGTGACAGCTCAAGACTTACCCAAAGTAACAGTCTCTATAGCCTCTCTTTTGCTCATTGCACACATGATCAGATCAATGGAGAGCACTCTGTTTATGCTCCTGGAAATAATTTCTCCACCCTGATCTCTATTGCCCATGTGACCAGGAAAGGAAAATAAGTTTTGAGGGGCCTACAGTTCAGTAGGTAGACAGGAGCAAAGGGTCCTCTTTCCTTAATTTGGCTTGACTAAAGAGCATTGCCCACACTGTGCTTTCCTCCTTCAAGCAGAAACTGCCTCAGCCCATCAAGGTACGAATCATCTCCTGCTCCAAACGGAATCAAATATTGATTCAAGATCTCAGAGTGGTATCTAGGGTGCTGCGATCATTGAGGAGTGTAAAGCATTTCTGGGCTGTGTATTCTGTACCACTTAAGGAGAGATGTACAATGAGGATTAATTAAGGTAAAAAAAAAAAAAAAAAGAGACAGAGAAAGGATGTTGAGAAAGAGAGCATGTATAATGATACTTCTAGTTTTGGCATCTTTCAATGAAGAATTAAAGGGGCTCTTTCATTTTTATGAAGAGCTATTACAGCACATTCACTTAGTCAAAGATCATTCAGCAATAAAGCAGTCAACTTATTTTCATCTGCTTTTTCTTTTAAAATCATAACTACAGAATTACAGGGGGAAAGCTCCTCCTATTTCTGAAGAAAAGCAGCCTTTAGAAAGCAGTCTCAGACACAAACATTTTCACATCTCACTGGCATTCACGAAATAGTCTTCGGGGCAAACTAATTACATTGGCCATCTTTTGCATTAGAGAAACAAATATAAATAGCTTTCGAAAGACTAATGGATGTTAAAAGTATACTGCAGTCACGAGAAACATGTGTGACAGATGTTTTGAGAAACAGTGTGGTTTGCTGGATAGAACTCAAGATCAGCAGCCATCAAAGCCCTCTGGGGCTCTGCCAGTTCCAATTCAGGTTGCTCAGTTTCTACCTGTTATCTCTCTGACCCTTGCTTTTCTGCATTTTCAAGAGCCACTCCAGGCATGTGCAGGGACCCAGCCCTTGCAAGTGTTTGTGCGATGCCCACTTATGGCAGCCTCTTTCACTACCACCACCCATCTCAACTGGGTTACAAAAGTAGAAGACTGTCAGAAGTAAATAAACAGAATACACCACAGATGGTGGAGAATCATAGCTGTGAGCAATTTACTGACCCGCTGAACTTAGCCACAATCTACAGTAATTGACTGCTCATTTATTAAGCATCTGATTAATCATTTATTAGCTCTCTATAAACTATTTAGAAATGCAACCTGAATACAAAGTGTGATGAAGCCTGTGTGACAGATGCTTTTTATCTGCCCAACAGATAAAATACTCCTCATGTTAAAGAGGGGCAGCCTGGTGGCATGGACTTATTTTCCTTCCAGCAAAGCTTTTCCCCGTTATTATGCCCATTTCTCTGTAACTATGCCAATGCAGACACTTTTTTCACTCACCTCAATGTTCCAGATATTCAAATTGGACAACAGGTCCCAGCGGAAAGTGCCTCTTTCATCAACTCCACTGAATCCATAACCAGCTGCATTGTTGACTGCATCTGCTGCAATGTTAAAGCAAAACGGGTCAAATCAGACTACTGGAGGAGCCATGTTTTCTTACAAGTCAGTATGACACTAAACACACATTCAGGCCAGCTTTGTAGCAATTACCATCCTCTCATTCAAAGAGAGGCTTACTCTTGGCAAAGGGGCATTGCTATAAGGCAACACAAGAGTAATTTCCTCAAGAGGAACGACTAGCAACTCCTTGGGCAGAAGAAATAAAATAATAAAATAAAAGCGGATAGAAATCACTTTTCCTATTATTTTGCCTTTGTTAGCCGAGATAGATATACAAGAGGTGCCATAAAATGAATGAGCATTTTCCTCAAAAGGGCACCTGGATGTCACACCATTCTCCAGAATTCAGAAAAACTGCAGTGTCTCAAAGACATGCTTACCATTTCTATTAAGAGTTCCAACATAGTTGTTTTAATTAAGACGTTCATTCAGACTTCCACAGACAAAGCCTTTTGCTAATCCTGTTGCTCAGTGCCTCACTAAAGTACTTCAGCATCTCTACAAATCAAATATTGAGTACCTTCAATTACCGACTTAACTACTTTAAGTGCAAATAAGAGCTTGGGTAACAGTAGGCATTTCACATGCTGCACTCCTGCTCTTTTCCAGGGCACTGGTCAACTACCTCCCCTCTCAGCCTTGCCTGGGAGTCACCTCATCACTGAGTTTCAAGATTCTGCTTTTTAACGCTCCCCTGCCAGAAATCCCATCTCAGAGTACTAAGAAAACAGAAGGGATTCATTATGTCTGGATCACTAGGTGTAGCCAACACTGAGGATTACTGGAAGAAAAAGGAAAGCAAAAATGCAGGTAAGACTTTTCTTTCTAGATCATTTACAAAATACAAGCCTGGTTAAGTTATGCTTTAAAAAGGTCAGCATTTCTTTGCCAATAATGCAAACCGATTTTGCTTTGTAAATGCTATGAGTACAGGCACAAACTCACGGAGAAGTTCTAATGCACAAAAGCAGGGAGAGAACCTAATTAAAAAGCAACTAAACTAAGAATAAATAAATAAATAAATGCACAACCTTCTCTAACTTGAAATTTTCTCTCTTATTTTCCACTTTTCTAAATGAGCTAGATTTTACTGATGGAAAAGAAAGGTCTCCAAGTTTTTCATTCTCTCCCTATTAAAAAAAAAAAAAAGCCAACAAACAACAACCCTGCCTGAAATTGGCTGATAGGACCCTGCCCAATCTCAGAGACTGGAGCTGCACGTAACTGTCACCCCAGAGCAGGGGGACTCCTGGATTTGCTCCTCCTTGCTCCAAGGGTGGCAGGAACGGCTTAGTGTTTCTTCGCCAAAAACAAGAAACCAGACATAATAATACAGCAGAACCGTCAGCCTCTCGCTTCCCAAGCTGCTGCCTGCAGAGCAAGGTGTGAAGTGCAGAAGAATTGCAACTGTCCACCCTTGAATTGCGCACAAAACCCCAACCTCCACAAAGCCCAGCAGAGGTTCCCCTGCTGATTTGAACAGCTCTGGTGTATTCGCTTTCACAGCTCCTTGTTTGTGGATGCTCAGTCCCAAACTGGTTTCATTGACAGCTCTGAGTTAGCTTTGCAGCCACGTTCCCATGATTATTGCTAATGCAACGAGAAGGAGAATTTTCTGTCTTTCCATGGATCTGGCAGAATTCAGCAACATGGCTCAAGCACAAAAGCGTGCCGGTCCTTTTCTGTGGACAGGAAGCACTTCTCGGCTGTTTCAGCAGGCACTTTTCTAATGCCCTGGGCCATGCCACCAGGAGCTAAAATGCAACAGGGTAAAGTGTCTGCTGTTCTGCTGCCTGGATTTGCAAGGTGACTAGTAGAGGTCTCACCCTCCAGTATGCAATGCATGCTTTTCCTGAACCCCCTTATTTGTAAGATATTTCTACAGCCTCTACGGCTTAGTCATGTCACAAATACAAGTTCAGTTTATGTCTTCAATAATGGACTTAAATGGAGGCAACAATTGAACATTGGATCCCACAAAAATAAGTTTCTGAGCAAGCAATTCTTTATCCCAAAGCCTTTCCCATCCCACACGTGCCAGTCCTGACTGTCTTCCCTCAATCTGTCAGTTTTATTCCCAGCAGTTTAATCATAGTCTTGCAATGAATTTCCCTGGCTCTTTCCATGCCATCTCAATGGCACTCTTCTCAGTTTCAGGTGTATGCATTGCTGGCTGGGCTTCAGGATCTCCCCTATGCACAAAGTCTTGTACCACCAGCAAAAAAAATTCAGTCTCTCAATTTTCAGCCTGGCCTAGAAGGATTTGATTCCTCACACATAGATGGGAAAGGTGACTTCTAAAAGGAAGAAGGTAAAATACAAAAAGATTATTTTGACCACCTGTCTAGCTGGCTCCCAGTAAAAGATGTTTGCTTCTCTCTATAATGAGCCCTCTTCCTCCTCTTCTTCTTTTGCTTGCAGAGATTCTTGGGTCCTTTCCATCACCTCCTTTATTCCCCACCCCACGGTTCTCCAGTCCTTTCTCTTGACCGCCCAAAGCTAATGCGTATACAGGACCCCATAGCACCCTAGAGGCAAAGCCTAACTTCAGCCCCTCAACAAGCACTACAGCTTTCTAATACAGATGCATGTGCTGAAGATGTCCCTAAAGGAAGAGAGAGGTCTGTTTGCACTGTAACATACTTGTAAAGCTTAAGTCAGTGTGACAAACTTTAACCTCCTAACTCCACAGATAAGTGGCAAATTATGAATAAAGCATAAAAATCAAGGTTTAGAGGAGGCAAACTACCCCCACCCCCTAAGAATTCTTGTAAAAATTATTTTGGTACAATTACAAAGTTCTAAGTAAGAGGAAATTGTTACGTTGACCTTACTGACAAGAAGCTGAAAAGCAGATCTGGTTCCAGAAGCAGTGGATGTCAGACAAGCTAGAAGGTACTTTATGCACATTTTTCAAAACTTTTGACATCTCCCCACTTCAGTGGGATCCATTGCCTACATCTCCCACGTGAACTACAGGTCCAGGGACTAATTTATCCCCCCTCCCCGCCCCCCAATGTTTCAGACCCCCTCCCCTATTTATGAACTTAAGTTACCCACAAAAATACGTGATGTAGCCAGACTTACCTAACGTCCATGCAAAGTAATACTTTGGTTTTGCTGCCTGTGTTACAACATACAGGTAACCAAGTCTTGACAAGAAAGGTGTTTTATCAAGGAATTCGTTATCAATAATATATGCCATAGGAAAGTTCTTGGTAAGTGTCAAGAATAAAATGAGAGATACTAGTGTGATACACAGCTTGTACATCACTGCTCCCTAAAAAGCAAACAACAACAAAATGTTCATTAGAAACATTTGCTTAAGGGGAAGAAAAAGGCAGTGCTCGTGACATAAAACCAATGCACTTCAAGAACCAATAAAGTTAACAGTGACAAAGTTGACAATAATTAATTTAGAAGCAGTGACAAAGAAAAGGCCACAGTCAAAGCTTTGGTTTAATTAGGCTTACTGAATTACCTATAGATAGGTACAAATGACAATTAGAAGTCAAAATTGGTGATGAACTTCATGAGAGACTCCTACATCAGTTAGTGGAGGTCCTAAAATGAGAAAGGAAACAAACAAACAAAACCCTACAATGGAAAGCAGAAATCTTTCCTATATGTACTGTTATCTCCTGGAACTGAAGACTGGATTCCTCCTGGAAGCCAAAAGCATTGGTATTCAGCACAAGAGTAGGTCTTACTGTCCTACTATCCAGAGGCCTTGCTAAAAATCACTTGTCCAAAAAGTGTACATCTTCCACAGCATGCATACCTTCTCATGATATAGGATATCTGCTACGCCACAGTTTTCTGTTACAGCTCCCTAGCTTTCTATATACTACTACTGACAATCATGTCAGTAGTTTGAAGCTCAATTTCAAATATGCATCAGGAGTAAACTCTCCTTGATACAGTCATAATTAAAAAGGTATGTCTGCCATTTAGGTACCATGTAAAAATTGACTCATGTTCTCAAAAGACTAATCAAAGTGCAAAATACTCTTGAAAGAACAATGCATTTTTTGATCCCAAGTGTTCTTTTTATGTATTCTCCATATTCTGGAATAAACTAATATCCAATTATCTTTAATTATCTGCTGACTTGCATCTAACATGGTATAGGCCTTGTTCTGACCTCAGTCAGACTAGTGTAAATCAGAAGTAACGCCGCTAAAGTCAGTAGAAATACAATTGCATGCAACAGGAATCAGATATGCATAGGAACACACTCAACTTCAGAGGAGACATTCCGGACACACTCACAAAACTACACATTCAGTGTCACCTTAAGATAAGAGAGAGAAATCTGGTTCTCATTCTACGTTATCCTGCCTTACAAGAAGGTCATTTTTTAAGGTTTAAGTAATATTAAAAATATATAAAATAAAATTTATGCTAATAGTATGTGAAAATGACCTCCAAGTCATCTTAAAGTGTGAGATTCTGTTGCAAAGCACCTGGACAAGCTAAAGTTTCTGGTTAGACATGATTCATGTACTTCTAATGTCTCCTGCACTACAGGTGAGATTTGACTGGTTTTTTTACCTGACATTTCCTCTTCTGTCTGGAACTGAACTGCAACTCATCATTGTCAGAACCTGCAGACCATTCCCATCACTGCACAAAGGACACCCATTAACCAATGACCTGTTTTCCAAGCAAAATGCATTTGGGGAATTCAGGAGGAAGACACTAGCCCCTTCACCCCTGACCCTAAAAACAGCAGCCACTTCAGAGAAAAAACCCACTGTAATGGTTACAGGGAAGACAATCCAAAAATGGTTTTTGTTCTTAGTTTTTAATTATGAGAATCATGTACAAAGCTGTACTCTCCTGCCCTTTGCAATAAATCTTTGTCATTTTAAAACTTACAGTTGGAGAAGGATCAGGAAGTCTGTCATAACCCTTCTGCTTCCAGTTCACTTCTAACAGTTTCATGTGCACATGCCTTCCTTCAATGAAGGCTATATAATCCTTGTAATTGCTGCAAGGCCCAGCTATGATGCTCATAAAATTGAGGAGATAGCTTAAATACTCTAGTAAAGAAGGTCTTGTCCTGTGAAAATCATCCACGCACAACAAACAAACAAACAAAAAAAAACAAGGTAAAACACAGCAAAGGCTTTCACGAATGCTTTTTGTTGTACTGTCTGCCTCAGTCTCCAACTCTCTCCTACCGCCCGCCCCCCAGCTGAAAGCTCAGTAGATCTGTTTTGGAGCAAATGAAGCACAGCCTCTCTTATATCCCAGTGATGTCTGGCAGACGGCACTCAGAACAACGATAACCTGGAGGTGCTTAAGCTACAGGTGAATGAACGCTACTGATTTGTAAAGTTGTAATCTTATTGCTAGAAACATTTTAGTTAAAAACAGTCATAAATTTAAATACTCACTCTTAAACAAATTGACTCACACATTTTGAACAGGCCAGGAGTGAGAAGCTGGTAATTGGTTTTGGACATCTGTCCAGTATGTCAGGGACCAGTAACAGCTGGCAGACCACAAGCTGAGTAACACTGGTCTCACCAAGCTGTGCAATGCAGTACTTTGCCTTGTTATGCAAACCACAGGGCAGGGAGCGTTCAAGACCAGGACTCTCAGGCCTGAGAGGAGCTCTTACCCACCCTTCGGTTCAGCCTTTTGAGAAACAGGAAGTGTGATGCGAGATATAGAGAATGAAGAGGCACTCTGTCCTACTGTGCAAATAAAGGAAGTAATTGCTTGTATTGCATCATGAACAGGAAAAGGAACTAAGGGGAAAAAACAGATAAATCAAAAGACAGCTGAAGATGAAAGTCAAAGAAAGTCCATCGTGTTCGTTATTTCCATTTTGCAAGTGCATATCCCACAAGTTCCTTCGGGGGTTTTACATTAGATGTAAAATGAAGAAGATCCTCTGCCCTTGCTACAGGTCAGTAGGATGGAAAAGAAAGATGCAGAGGTCTCTCACCACTAGGGCAACTTGTAAATTGTTGGGCATGCTTTATTTATGTGGGACAAAACACCACCATCCAAATTCTGCACTGAGATACGTAGTGCTCTTCATGAATGTGCTAATAGTCACCATCCAAGTAAATGAGGATTCCCCAGATGACAACAGAAACTAGGGCACAGTGCTTCAGGGCTCTACCATCAAGACACAGATGGACACGCATAAACCAAAACCCACTTAAAATTCTTTCGGACCAAAACATAAATTTCTAGCAGAAAAACTAAGCAACAGTTAAACATTTGCTGTTGCCTACTTTTATTCTGAAGCGGAATTAGTTTGAATAAACAGATAGCTTAGCCAGGATTTTCTGCATTCACCCTGGCGGTTATTGTAGATGTTAGTGCCTGAATGATATGTTCTCTGGTGAAAGCATTTCACAGAAAGATGCAGAGAACAATTTGGGACAAGGCTCATCTTTCTGTTCTGCAAAATCAGGTCCATGATTTGGACTTCTGAGCTCTAAGATAAGATTAAAGTCATTAGTTTCAACTTAGATTCCGCACTTGGTGGGTGGGGAGACATGAGCAATGCAGGAAGGAATGTACAGAGGATGAGTGAGAAACAAAAACAGACCAAGAACAGGAGGGAAGACAAAAGGCTGTATTACCAAAGGGGATTTAAAACTCTTCAGTTGTGACTTGTCTGACACTTGAGCTATTGGCATGCACTTTTCTATTATGAGCTCATATACTGTACATGGGGAAAAAAAAAAAAAAAAAAAAAGCCTGTTTGGTGAGAATTTGACTAGAATTAATCATATGGTCACAAGGGCCCAGTGCAGTTAAACATTATGTTGTGAGCTTTAAAAATAGACAGAAAGCTATGGGTCACAGCAAAAGTTATAGGAGTCTCCCTGCAGGATTTCTCCTTGTCAAGAAATTACTCCCTTCTTACTTTTAGAAGCTCACAGGCAGATTTTCTGATGGCTGACTCTTCAGCTTTGGAAATTAGGGAATTAATTTCCTTGTCCTTAAACAAATACTTCATAGTGAAAGGTAATTATTGTTTTAAGGCTGATTCTGTAACACTAATTATTCTAAAAAAAAAGTAAAAGAATTCACCTGCATCCTGCACTTGTACTGAGAGACAAAATAGAAAGAAATAGAAAAAAAAAAAAGGTGCTCAAACATACAATCAACATGCTGTCTCCCTCTGAAAAATGAGAAGACTAGTCACATGCCATGAAGGACTAGGAGTATTAACATTACAGAGGGAGACAGGAAAAATAGAATTTCTGTGTCTGATAATTATGGCAAAGAAAATGAGTACTTGATGTGTCAGAGTCAAACCAAAATGGATTTTTACAGTGCTTTCCTGACAGAGGAGCATTCTACTTGCAAAAATAACATATCACAGATAGGATGAAGAGCATAGCCAAAAAGTCCATACAGTACAGTCTTAGCTTGCATATAAAAGAGTTGATTCTGCAAAAACTAGTTTTGTTTTATGTGGAGTATATATTTAAGTCAATTAGAAGTTGACAAGTAGTTTAGTGCTTCGCTGACCAGCACAAGGTGATAAAGGCAGAAGTCCTGGATTGCAGAAATAAGGAATACAGCAGAGAAGCTATGTTTGTGTAAGGAGGGCACTGACAGCAGCATTACAAAAACAAAATGGCTCAAGCAAATAGAAAAAGCCAGTAGGACTTTTGGCTTATTATGGACTGGGAAGATGCAGGGAACATTTTCGTGGCCAGGCCACTAAGCTGGTCCCAACATTGCAAAGAGGGAAAAAAAAAAAAAAAAAGAAGACAATAAACAAACCCAAACCCTAAATTTCTTGCATGAAATTAAACACAAATCACTAGGGGAATTAAATTCTTACTTTACAGCAAGCCGATTTTGCTCAGCAGTGAGTTCCTCAGCTTGTCGCCCTATTCCTAGAGAGAAAAAAAAGTCACATTAGATCTTTCCAAAAGCCCTCTGCTTGCATCCCACACATAACTTTCTAAAGCCATGAGCTTCAAGATTTCTTTGTCACAGGCAGTTGTAATACAGCTCAATTCCCAACTTTTAGGTCAAGTATATTCATGTTCCACCCTACCTCTTTACCTCATTCCCCCTTTCTCACCCTTGCTACACTTTCAGGAAGAGCAGCCATAGCATTCACACACACACAATGCAACTCACAATGCCACCAACTGGCAGCAACCCCCAGGAGCCTCTGCTAACAGTCCTGGGCTGGAAAAACCTCTGTTCCCAGAAGCCACCGGCTCATTTAAGGACAAGCCTCCCGCTGGCCCCTTGGTGAGAAATGGAGCATTTCACAGCAGGAGGAGTGGGCAGTGGAAGAGAAACGGGCTCTCAGGAAACAGAAGCTCCACTGGTGTGAACGAGCAGTCTGGCTGCCTGCTGCTGGAGCAAGCCTAAACACACACATCAGAAATAATCTGGAATTGTACATGGCCCAGACTGGAAGAGTGACCTCCTGTTGAGTGCACAAGACCTTTGGGGCCAGAGGTAGAGCACAGACTTGCTGTCCCAAGAAAACTATGAAAAATTCTTGTATGATGGCCAGCGAACAGATGTTGATCATAGCAAATATCTCAAAACCTTCACTCTGAAGCTTTAGCTGCACATACTGTGAGGAATCCCACTGGCTGCAGCAGAACAACTCACCATGGGATGAGTCACAGCACTCGATGCTGAGCCTGCATATATACATCTTCACAAGATCGGGGGCTTGGCATCAATTAACACTACTGTTCTAAACACACTGGCCATAATTACCAATACACATACACAAGAGACATTTCCTAAAAAGACTGCTGATAAGCTGCTCATTTCTATTCTCTCTCCACTATTTCAGTTTGTAAATACCGGGAGGGCTTGAGTTCCAGGGAAACAATTAAGCACGTAATTACTTAAAGGGCTGGGTATTTTCTTTGTTTCCATTTATGGGTAGCTGCGTTAAATTTTTACAAATAGAGATTTGTCACTGATGCCTGAACTGCAAGCTGCCTCCATATCTACTGTTCCATATATAGTTGTCCACAGCGTAATAAGCCTTTTACACCATCGTTAATCTGTAGGATTTCTGGCATGCTTAAAAATGCTTCTGCCTCTGCTGCTATCTTTTCCTTTCTGCCTGTTCGTTTACCTTCAGTATCCTAGGTGTGCATCTAGGCTGCACACCAGTGTGGCACACAACGATACCTGAGCTGGCTAGCTTAAATAACAGAAGCAGAGAAGCCCCAGCAACATGAATGTCAATGACAAGGTCAATTAGCTGAGCTTCGAGCTGCACCCATTATAGCCAGCTAAAAGCATTAGACTCACTTGTGTAAACTTGGCTTGCGAACAATGCCAGACCCTGCACTCTGTGGTGTGCACCTAAATCTTAGATCATAACAACTCTATAGCAACCTACTTATTTTGTCACCCACAGCTTATAATGCAATGGGCCTCAGACCATCAGTAGCTCACACTGCAACATCAGGAGACATGAGCAATAACGGTACTGATGACAATTGACATTTCTAGGCTTTGCACTGTACTAGACATGGGCATTTTACTGGGAAATAATACTGCTCTTTGTCACAGCACAGCACAAGACTGAAGACAATGCTATTTTGTTTGCAACTGTGCTTGTCCCTGCACTGGGAAAAAGCTATTGAATTCCATCTCTCGCAACTCATGGAGTATATTATCACTGAATATATCAGTGATAGCATATTTTTGCTACACTGACATTAATGGCATGAATGACATTAATGTATCAAATACAACTCGATACAACTCAAGAACAGCTTCAGATAGCTTAATGGAAACGTACTGTAGCATCTGAACAGCAGATACTGGTACTAGCTAAAATCCAAATTGGGCCCCAAGGAAGCAGAGCCCCCAAAAGGGAAAACAGTTGTCTTCATTACTGCAAAAACAGTTTGATCCCAGGGAACTGATCAAAACTTGAAGTTTCTCGTTTTCCTCCATAAAGCATTTTTCTTCTTCATTTGGAGCAACTCGCTGAACTACATTCATCCACTCCGTAACTCAACCACAGAATGTGCTGGAATAAAAAGGCTGTCTTCACGACATGGGAAGAGATTCCTTTTCTTACCATCATGTAACTGGCATGCAAGTGTTGTGATCTTCTGTGTAATTATCATCAGCGGACTATAACAAAGACAGGAACAACAGTTACATGTCTTGTAATACAAATTACTCCCAACTTTCCTACTGAATGTCTTTATTCCTTTAAAAGGCGTAACTGTATTAGCAACAAGTGGAAAACATCCAATTAAAACTGAAGGAGGAACTCAGGCATAAGACAATTGCCTGGGTTCAAAACAATCCCACAGTAACTTGCACTGGAATTTTTAATTGCTAAGTGCACACAAAGCCTTATTTTATGTCTCCCCATCCTGCAGCGGTGCAAATTGTAATTCAGAAGAAATCACACCACTAGGAAACACCAGCTTCTGCAGTCCACTGAGCTTCCTTTTGGGCAAAGACCAAATTCAAGCCCCGTACGACACAACACTAGAATACAGCAATGCTGCTGTAACATAACTCTGGCTCTCCTTACTGTTACTCTCCTATTGTCTGTCTCCTCAGTGCCCTATAAAAATGTCAACTCTGCACATACACATGCTTAT
>NW_009647080.1:1657950-1670615 GCF_000708025.1 Charadrius vociferus
CCAGAATAGCTGTCAGCACGGCGGAATTTCCCACTTGCTGCTTGGCCATGTAACTGCCTGTCCAAGATGTACCATCCAACCAGGGGTGTTTGGGCATGTGGGATCTGGAGCCTCCCAAAAAAATGAGCTAGCTGTACCTGAGCCACACTTACAGGCTACAACAACCCAGCAGCTTTGGGGCCAACCAAACAAGCAGCACAGGAATAGCCACTATGTTCAGTAGAGCTGCTTATACTTCCCGCATCCAGCTTTACAGAGCTTCTTAGCACTGCAGGCAAAGGTGAGCTGCTGTAGCTAAGGAACCAAAAAAAAGGTAAAACTCAGCTTGCTGGCATTAGGAGCTGATCCCCATGAGAGTAAAGGGGACAGCCAGGAGCATTCAGAGGTATGTAAGAAGAAAGATGTGGGGAAAACCATGGAGACAACTAAGCAGTCCCTCATAGGAAGAGGTTCCAGGGCTAATTGTGGTCCACATACAGCTTCTAAGGGCTGTGGAGCCCTAAACGCAAAACCCAGTGCTGAACAGCTATAATCTGGAAGAACCCATGGCAGGCAAAGAGAGGGACAAGCACCTACTAACACTGCCTCTCCCTATCCCTCTGCCACTGGGGACACTAGCATGGTGCCCAGATCTCACACTACCTACAAGACCTTTACAACTGCAATAGCTAGGAGGTTGTAATGGGTGATGAGGATACATCATTATTTTCTAACCTTTATTTGTGATGATTATATGTAAAACCAGTTCCACAGAAGAGATTTGTCTTCTCTGAGGATTCATACAATGGATTGTTTCTCGATTGGGTGATAAATTATCAACATAAACCATACAGATGTTTCTGCTTGAACACAAATGTTGTCTTCAACATGGAAATTAAACCCCAAGTTTGTGTACCTGCTATTTACAGAGTTTGACCAGTATACAGAACTTTTTAAAGAGATATAGATGATTACTTCAAATATTATGGCTATTCACTTTAAACATCATAATATATTTTCTTGAATCCAATGAAAGAAAAAAAGTTGAAGGGTTTTTTTTTTAGTTTGAGTTGGGGTTTTTTCCCACCAATTTCTCAAGGGAAGGAAAAAAGAACAAAAGTTACATTCAATGATATCTCTAAAATAACAGTCAAATATTCATGTTCTGCTGAGATTTTCAAGATATTCTGAATCATTCCTGACTAAAATCAAGCTATTGGTTGCAATCAAATATAAATCCAATGGCTAAGATAAACTGTTTGCAATCTCATTATCCCACTATGACAAATCAAACTGATTTTCAAGATAATTAATATGCTAAACATGGTAAACACAGGAAAAGACTAGGAAAAGACATTCATCCTAAGTGTTCTTTTTTTTTAATGCTAAATATGGCTGATCTTTTTCAAGAGTCTGCATGTAATTCTGCGTGGGTAATTTGCATTTTTCTGCCCAAAACCAGAGAACATGCAGCATCAGCCAATTTCTTAATCAGAAACTATTTTTATGGTTTCAGCAGTCTCTACTTGAAATGTCAGTAAAAAAGCTTGCACATAAAATCCAGAACAAGCTTAAATATACACAGGTCTAGAATACAACTGTAACACAATGGTTTGTACAACAGCTCTCCTTGGGTCACCTAGACCACTGATTGCAGCTAAGGAGTGGACAAATTCAACAATAACTTTTCACCTTCCAGACAACTACAATGTTTTGAAATAGTCATTCTATTTTTTATTCCAATTCATCTTTCAAAAAAAGCTACTTATAAGCTGTTTTCACCATTATCTTCAACATCCTATTCCTCGAAGTATTTTCCCATTCAGACAAAGTTTAGCTTTGCTTTCAAAGATATATAAATCCCAATCCTTTACACATATGAAAAAGCAGAATTTTTTAATCCTTAAGAAAGACAGAGGTTGTCAGCGAACCAGCAGTTCTACTGCAATAAACACAGATTCTTATTTTGTCAGTGCTTGACCTTTTAGTTTTATGGGTGAATATTAACACTTGTTTCAAATTGGTTCAATTCGTTGCGTATGTTTCTTACGGCAAGCGCTTTATGCCAATATTGAAGTGGGTAACTTTAAACCTCAGGCTCAGAGCCAAAACCATATGCCTTTAAGTGCCTAAATTTAGACACTTGTCTTAGAAAATTGGGCCTCCCACCTCTCTCACTAGAGAGAGCCAAATGCAAACAATCCTGATGTGCTGATTAACCGAGGGAAACAGAAGTGCAGCCCGCACTAAAGTCATACAATGTATAAACACAGAGAAGAGAGATGTTCTTTTCATCTATATTAGGAATTCATCGCCTCATTGATGGCATATTGTAACCCGCAGAACAAGTCAGCCTCTCGTGCATTTTAATCAGAAAAGACGGATGTCTGCCTCCCTCAAATCCTAACTCCAGAGGAGACATGGAGCACAAAAATGACGCTGCTGACACCATGGGTGGGAGGGAGACCCACAAATTGCATCTGGGACACTTTCAGTTCTCTCTCCTGCCACCATCACATTACACATCTACATCTCTCTTCTATACCCTACCTGGGAAGGTGGGAAACCTGCTGTACAGTTGCAACAGGATGACACCCTCTAAATCTTTCACAAGATCAGTATCAGATATCATTAAGTGCTTCACACAAAGGATAAGCAAGGTTTCAGGTGAACAGGGAGCATCTTCCTGCTCCCTCATCCATCTACCCACACTGACTTAATCTCACTGGGAAACCAAGCCTTCGCTGCAGGAAAGGGCACAACAAAACAATGGCAGTACTGGAGCTCTCCCTTCTTCTGGCACCCCTTTGGGATGTGGAGGCTCCCCACCTTCTGCACACCCACACCTGTCCCACTCCTCCCTGGGGACTCACCAATCTCTCCTCATCACACACACACATACAGCAAGTCTAAGAATGTTTTTGTTTCTTCAGAATGAAAAATAGTCCTCCGTTCCCCTATATTTGCAGTGCAATGCATGAGGATGCAAGTCTTGAAATATTAAAAACCAGGTAAGAAAAATACGTTTAATTTAGGAGGAAAAAATAGTTTCATCATTTCCTCAATACACAAGTGAATTTTGATTATTAAAAATCAGCAATACCAGAGTATTGAATTGTCAATACAGCATTATATCACATATAGTCAACTGTTTTCAACATGGTAATATTTTAAATCTTAGAATCTAAGAAAAAAAATCAGTAGTGCTACAAACAAGAAAGGGAGTTAACAAAACTATAAAACTTCCAATAACCTTTCTTTCTCCCAAATTTTGAGATGTACAGGTTATTGGAGTGGGGCAAAACATTAGGTTGAATTTAAAAAGAAAATCTACCTACTATACTTGCATTTACAGATGAAACAGGAAGACCTACCCCTAGGAAGGAAGCATTTGAAATAAAACACATTTAAGAAGCCTAAATGACTTGAACTCATGCAGAGTGGCGATTCCACATCCTCTCCTCTTCACCTATCCTACTAAGCACTACAGTTACAAACTAGCACAGAAACACAGAATTCAATTTACCTGTGGTGTGACTTTTTGCTCCCCGCCCCCTATGTTTTATGTACTGGCTACAATTTTAATCTCAGGTTGTAGCTGCATTGTACCTCCTACACATAAACTTGCCAACTTCTAATTTAAGAAAAAAAGAAAAAACAAAACAAAACATCAAGAAATTGCCCCTAGAAGTCAGTATGAAATAGGAAATTTCAACAAATAAAAAAACAAACCCAAAACTGTCTTTACTTTAAGTTAGATGCCTTGAAGAATAAACAAGACAACAAAGATGCAACAGTTTACAGAGAATGCTGAATAGAGGGGTTTACCCTTCCTAATTAAACCTTCCAAATGAAAACATACCGGTTAAATGTCATTTTTAAACATGGCTTGTCCCAGTGAAACAAATTAGCCCAGAGGCACAGGCCAATGGAACTAAAGATGCCAGCACTGGTTTGGAGCCTGCTGTGGGGATTCCCCCCGCCCCCCCCGCCCCCCCGCACCCTATCACAGGCTTCTGCACTGAGTAAGCTTCGATGCTTATGAGAGAAAAGACGTTTACCACGCAGACTCTGCCTGACCTTCGGTAATCCCATGGAGGAGTCTGGCACACGCTCGTGAGAAATAGTTTCCACTGACCTGATTTCACTATGAGAAGAGGTGGAGTCAAAAGGCTCATTGCAGACAAGAGTGCAAAACAGCAAACATTTATTTCAGGTTTTTCTCTTTAGCCCTGAAGCCATGATGAGAAGTTCACACAGTCACACTCTGCTATGACATTAAACATGCTGCCGAGGGGATTGCAGAGCCAGAGATGCCACAACGGCTTCACTGGCAGTAGGTTCTTACTTCTGCTTGTGACAGCAAAACAAAGAAGTGCTGAAGCACACAGAGGAAAAATACTTCACTAAACAAGCTCATGCCTCCAAAGCAACTTCAATTCATGTGGGTTTTTTGGTGAAAGCTCCCAAAGAGCGTTTCTTATGCCTTCATGATAGAAGCATTTCACTTAAAAGAGTATTTACTTCTGGAGAAGTGTCCTGGGGTGCACTAGATCTGTGGATCTCCCTAGTAGCGACTGCCTGTTTGAATTCTGGCTAATTCCGACACTGCAGCTCTCACAGGGCTTCTGTGTAACCCATGGTAAGTGATCTCAGTGCAGTTTCAAGCAGACAAACGCCCAGCGGAGCAGCCAAGCAGTGAGCGGGCATGGAGGACTGACTGACCTCCCCTTACGCACCCTGCACGTGCGCTGCTGTACTGCCCCTGGGGACCTCCTGTGGACCAAAGTTACCCAGAGCTGCTGGAACATACACTGCAGGCAATGTATTGCACTTCATACATTTAAAAGACAAGAAAATAAAAATAACCAACTGAACTCACGGGATCAGTTAGTATTTCTGGATTGTGTTTTAACATGGTAACAGAGTACACCTATGATTTGTTTCCATCAACAAACGTATTTTCTTTGTAAAAAAAACAGCTGTTGTACCTTTGTTCCTTTCTTTTGTGGTTGACACTAAGCCACTGAGAGGGGAAAACCCAATAACAAAGCACTAACCACCCAACAAAAATTCACTGCCTGAAGTGACACTTCTTACTAAAGTATCTGCTTATATGGCTTTTTGAGAGGGCACTTTCAAGGACTACCCCTTTCTAAGCAGTTTGCTGTGAATGCTGCTTCTATTCTGCATTTGGGATAGAGGGAACGTGTAAAGATGCCCATTCTTTCTGGACAGTGATGTCCACCAAAACACTTTTACAAGAGGTAGAGATTTGACATCTATAGGGAGGAAAACTGCTTGAGTCTCCCTGACAATTCAGCTCAGGTCTCTTTAAGACCAATAGAACACTGAAACTAATGCCAGTGTGTGATGATTTTCACAAACTGAGTTTCTTTTCTGTAAGGAATGGCACCAAGAAACTCACATATGCACAATCATTCCCTGACATTCACCAAATGAGCTGCGATATTCAGAAATTTTGCTCAGGCACTGCAAGAATTCAAAGAGGAAACCAAAAAGCTCTGTGGTCTTAATCAAGCAGAGGATTAAAGCAGACACAACTTCATATGGATGAGGAGCTCCTCTGAATTCCATCCAGATGATTATATGCATATGGCAATTGTTCGTGTAGCTTGCTAGATTGAAACCGTACGTATTACTAGTTTCCAAAAATCCCAATGAAGATCCCTTGATTTGTTTTAAACTAATTTCTCCCTAAAGCCAGGATATTACTATATTCAATCTAAGCCAGTGATACAAAGAAAAAGAAAAAAACCAAACTATGTTAGTATTACCATTTTTATAAAGTTGTATAGAAACCAGGCAACTTACCAGCATAATCCGCTTAGCATAAAGAAGAAGAAATAAGAGAGAGAAAAAGAGAGAGAAAGAGTTAGGATTTAGTATTCCTAGGTACAATGTATAAATGCCATGGCAAACCAAGCAAAATAAAATATGCATGTTTCTCTCAAACAGAGAGAATTTGAATTAAGGGGGAAGCACGGCATTCAGTTATTTTACAATTAGTGTTCAAAAATGAGTAGTTTTATTTGAGAAACTAGTCAGGGGAAAATTCCCAAATTATGTCACCATATTTTTGTGAAATAATATAAACAAAAGAACTTTGATAAAATATATATACAATTTTTAAAAAGCAATTAGAATTAAAGTGTAGCAAATTAGAACTGGTTTTCATTAAAACCTGGCATGTAGTTTAAAAAATGGATTTTTTACCTACGTACTGTGCGATACATGAAACACTCTTAAATCAAGAAATTGCTGCATGCAGCTTGAGTACAGTTTTGGTTGTGGGAGTCAATGACCAAACCTACCCTTTGCATGAGTTAGAAGAATTAACTAATCATCAGTACAGAACAAGTTTCCTTACTTCCTAACCCTGAAGTGGTGAGTCACAGTTTGATTTTCTATTTTACGTAAGACATGACTCAAAAGCTACCTTGCTCTCTGTCCATCTCTACCTGCATTTTATAAGCTGTGTTCTCAAAATGGTGGGACTCCAAACAAATAGCACAACCAACTATTACTAAAGAACAAAAAAAATACGTTTGCAAGCACACATCAAAAGGGTTATGCATGCAAACTGTTAAGTGCACAAAGCAAGTCAAGACAGCAAATGAGGTATGCCAGCTTTTAGCACTAACATTGGGAAACACTCATTTAACATTGGGCTTGTCACTTTATGGAACCGACATTGGAAAGCTGATGGCACTAGAACTGGCTACTTGCCTATGTGATGTGGATTAAAACTTCCTCCTTGCAATCAGATAGCACCAGAGACTTATGGGATACTGAGATCTCAAATACAAGCCAGCAGATGACAGGCTTTTTGTTCCCTTTTAAAGATTCCCTCAATTCCAGTGTTTTTGTTTTGCCTTCTCAGTGTATATCTCCATCCATGTTTGCCCAAAAGGATGCGAGGCTGGAGGGAGATGGTCATTGCTCCACGGATTCTGTCTCAGTTATTTCTTAAGTCCTGAGGGAGGACTTTAAGGCCATCCTTCCAGCCCGGAGCCTATTTGAATGTTTCCCTTTTACCCCATGCAATAGACGTGGAACCATCAAACATGGGAGAACAAGCAAGAGGAGGTTCAGTTGCTGTTCATACATGGTAAAACTGTGGGCAGGGAGTATATTTTTGTCTCTCTGGGTCATCACATCTGTTTAGGTATGCGCATAAAGCCTCAGTGGGCACATATTATTTACAGCTGAGGAAAACAGATTTTGACAGGTTTATGAGGCTGACCTGGGTCTGAGCAGTTTGGATAGTAATTTTTTATTAATACCACTACAATATTTTTATTTATTCTTAGTTTTTAGATATACTGTGAAGACATAGTTCATATCCATACTACATTTTCCAGTTATCTACTACTTGGCAGTTTTATGTTTGACTTAAGTTTAGGAATTTGTTTATATCTTGAAGCATCAGGACAAAATCAAATAACAGAGTAAGTTCAGGTATTATTCTTTCAGTACCATTATTATCCTCAAAGTCATCATTAAATAAGAGCAGCTCCCTTTTCATCAAAAGAGCAGAAAATGCTACCTAGTCTATAATATAAACAACCACCATTCCTCTTCTTCCAGCCCCAGTCTCAGCTGGATCTTTATTAAATGTCTTCAGAGGAGACAGCTAATATGCCTCACAGTGCATTTCTGAATGCACTATTCAGAAAAGAATGCTCTCTCCTATTTCTCTCTGTCTCATAGACACACAGAGCTATAGCATTCCAATCCCATTTATAGGCTTCTTGGTATGTCATGCTCTTTCAGGACACACTTTTGTGTATTAAAAGAACTGCGCAAAAAATCACAGAACTAAATTTCTCTAAATGTATGAGCTCCCATTTCTGCCCCCTGCTCTAATAAGAAAACTCAAAAGTCTCAGAAGAACTTCCCCCCTCCAATTTAATTAAATGCTTCAACGCACCACCATCTCACACAGAGACACATCCACACAGACAGCAAAAAACTCCAGTTGCCTACAAGAAGATAGAGGTTTGGAAGTGGCATCTGTAACTTACTGTGCCAGTTTACAGAGTTTTGCATAATAAGTTACTAATTACTCTGTATTCAAGACATTCAATTAAACAAGTGGAATACAGATTAGCACACCGCTTTCAGATTATGTAAAAGTATACTTTCCTTTCATAAACAAAGTATATAGAGTAATCTGTCTATATTTTTGCAAAGCATCCTCTATAGCTTCAGTGAAATCAAATAGAGTGTGTGTATGAGACAGTGTGTATGAGAAACACTGTTCCACAGAAATGCATGGCATATAAAAAGTTGCTCTATTTAAACAGCAGCCACAACCTGTCCCTGTGAGAGAACCTGTAAGACCGACTGAGAGTGAAAGCTGATCTGTCTCTTTGCCCAAGTTACCCACTCATCCACCTCCCAGCTCCCCCTGCCCAAGTCCTCCTTTCTCACCCACTGCAGTGCCTGGGGTGGGAAACACCTTCCCAGTTGGTAGATCAAGATAAATCGTAACAGGGGGTCAGGATGATCCGGAGCCACCAGCTGTGCCTAGGAAGGTGGAAGGAGAGCTGCCCACCCCACCTCTTAGGGCAGACCACCAGGGACCAGAGCACCAGCCGACCAGTCGTGCTGCTGGCCAGGGCTAGTAAGTACTACTCCAGCACAAGCAAGCAACTGCGTAGACTCATTCTCCCAGGCTGCTCTAGGTGGAAGTCTAGCTAACCAAGCTCCACCTTCCTAACCAGACAGTGCCTAGCATGAGAACAGCAGAAAAGAGAAGTCAATGCAAAAAAACCAAACAAACCACAAACCAAAACGAACAACAACAACAAAAAAAACCCAACAAAAAACCCCCCACCACACAGTCTTTATTCCTTTCTTTTTTTAAAAAAAAAAGTCTTAGAAAAAGCTTAAGGGAAACAAAATTGCAGGTGCTCAACAGATAACATAAAAATTATTCTTAAAATGTACTGAATTGAACTAATACTAATTGACACAGGACCCAGTTTGCAGACTCACTCACCCGGAAAAATCTGTAGTGAGAATACCATAATGAAAAATGTATATTCGGCTTATGTGGCACAATGTGAGGTATCCCATAGCTACGACAAAGGAGTACCTAAAAAACATAACATACAGAAAACATAGTTACCAACACAAGTACCAACAAGAACTAGAATCACTCAAATTGGGTTTAGGCTTGTTCAGGAGTAGAGTTTGAATTTTGCAAATTAGGTTGTTAACAACTCTGAAGCTATGTTACAAGATGTGGCAGAAATTTTCAAAGAGGACTGATGGTTTTGTATACCAAGCTGAAGCATTACGGAGGTGTCTCCTCACACTGGGGGTGGGAAAAGAGAAAAAGAAGAAATAGGATCACTTCGAGTTGTGCATTTCAATTTCAGAGTTCCCACCCTCATGTATTATTTTGAAATTTCTGTCTGGCTCAAGTATTTGAAACCAGATGATACTGTACGTGCATCACTGAAGTTATCCACTGTTTTTTTAATCTGTAAGTGTTCTTTATTTACACATACAACTTTTCCTCAGAACTACCAGAAGCTAAAATATTTCAAGTTTAAGGTATTTTCTCTCTTCTGATTTTTGATAAAGGCAGATAATGACACGTAGCCTAATCTTTTCAGCAATACATGCTGAAACACACCATACTCCAGAAGAATCATAGAATTGTTTAGGTTGGAAAGGACCTTTAAGATCATCAAGTCTGTCCGAAGAAGCATTCCTTAAGTGGAGTGTGACAACTTTTGGTTTTCAAGATGATCACAAAATTAGGTTAGGCAGGGCAGTAGCATGACCCTTTCTATCTTAAGAGTTGAAAAGTCTGAGGACTGGAAGTGTTGCAGTGTCTAGGAGGGACAGATGCAGCCTTTTGTACTACTAACTTCTCCCTGCATTTACGCAAGCAAGGAAGAGGATACTGGGAAGGTAAGAAGCGGATGGATATTTGAAAACAGACTGACACATGAAGCAAACTAGACAGTGCAACGGAAAGCTGGGACACCAGAATGAAAGGCTTGCGTCACACGGACAGGTCAGGACCACATCTACTGGTGTCCCCTGCACCAGGAGAAGTTAGCCACCTGGGTGAGAAGATGCAAAGATGTACAGACTACAGAATGAGACTGCACATCCTGCACACCCAGCAGAGCTGAGCCACAGGAGGTCAGGCAGGCTGGTAAGCACACGCTGCTAAGCAGCATCCCCCCAGACCCATGGGAGGATTGATCATGGTGGAGAACTAAAGGTGAAATCAGACAAGAGAAACAGTCAGCAGACAACTGAAAATGAGCCAGGCCTTTGTCAAACCATGGCTGGCGATAAAAGAAATGAGTTTTTCCTCCCTGGGGACTAATAAACTGCAGTCTGAGTGACAGTGATGGATCACAAGGCAACCTGCAGGTCACATGGCCCACAACAAACAGCTGGATGAAAGGCAGAGGGGGCATGACAGCTTCTTCAGATTTAGAGCAGAATTTGTCTTGTTTTATCTGGGTCAGGCATCCAGTCCAGCCTCACTGAGGTCCTTGGGCTCCCTCTCATCAGTGGAGAATGGCAAGCATCCCTCCAAAGGCAAGTCACCCAGCTTAGACATGTAATGGTGATAGACAGGATAAAGCAGCTAAAATAAGCCTCAATGCTTAAGTGTAAATCACCTAGATTGAAAGGGGGGCGAGCAGGGAGAGATATACTGAATTGCTGCCACAGCTGGGAGCATTTCTGATGCTGGATTAGTTTGTCCGTTTATAGGTCTTGAAGGCTGGCCGCCTCACCAGAGAGCAAACTAGCAGAAAATAACCAGGGAAAGGAGCATGCAGGTTAAACTATGTAGCTTCTTTATTTCATTTGTTCACTTCCACCTGCATTTGGGGAGGGGAGCCAAGTCTTAGAGCCCCAGTATGAAGGATCCGGTGCTCTTACAAGCCCTCAGTATGAACAGGTCCAGCCCTTAAACTGGCATTTTTCAAGCTTATTCTCAAGCAGCTTGAATACACTGCTATTTTGCCAAAATTAATAATGTGCATGTACTTTTAGTCACACTGCTATAGCTAGTGGAATACAGAAAAGTCCTAACCCAATCCTCCCAGCCCTCCTAAGGCTTTTCAGCATGTTGGATTGCTATTTTACATTGACTCAAATCAACACATGACTATCTCGCAGCAGTGGGCAACGTTATATGAACTAGCTTAATTTATGTTGCAGTATACAGCTATTTTTCCCATTGTGGCTAATTGGTCAAACAATAAGAGTGAGTGGGTTTCCTGTTGAAACTGTGCCCGTTTCCCTACCACCACCTCACCTTCTCTAGGAAGATGTAAGTAGGTATTGGATGATTCCCTCTGTAGACTTGGTTCCTCTGATGTAGAATCAGTAACTCCTGTATTTCCCCCAAGCGACAGGCAGGGACAATGATCAGGAGACACATAATACACATTGTTAGCACCTTTTCCTCCTGGTCTCTAGATGGCATTTCTTTCATAAACATTGTCCAATTACTTTTTTTTTTATTATTATTATTTATTACCTCTGGACTTCCAGGCTTTGGACTCTTTGAGGAGGTGGAAAAAACCTCCTTGATTAATACCTACCTTGCATGGTGGAAAATGCTAGTGACTGCTATAGACAGGCCTGTTGTTTATGGTTCACATTTCTAAACAATCCTAGAGAAATCATAAGTTATGGTTCTCATTAGGATATTAGAGAGGGGCTGCCTCAGGAAGTGATAAAGAAGAAGGGGAGATGATTATCTGAGCATCAGATCCTCACACAACCCTGGCCCTGAAGACCAGCAAAGAAAGGGTTTCCATTCCCCAGCCCAGACTGATGTGGATGCGAGCATTCAGCAGCAGCTACAGAAACAGCCACACAGTGTAGAGACAAAAATCACCTGTAAAACATCCGAACCAAACAACAGCAAAAGTAAAGAAGTGGAAAGAACTGCCAGCTCGTCCTTCTAGCCTGCTATAAAGTAGCAGTTTTACAAATAAAAATTCCTATTTATGCAGACTGATGGGAAGCAAATGACTCCACCTACACAATTTTAAAATAACTCTCACATGCTGAACTCTAACAGAGAGTATGGTACCCACACAAGAAGGCTCAGTGACTGAGCAGAAAAGTTCTTCCATGTGAACTTCCTCTTAGTTGTGAAAGAAGCAGATATAACTACCATGTAGTTTTCATTTCCATATGAAAGCGCTTTTTGTCTTTTGGCCAGGAAAGCACTTTGATAAAGCACTTTGATAAAGGAGTCTAGGTGTCTTCCTTCCTCTAAGATATTTACAAAGGGAAAAGAGAGATCCCATGGTCGAGAACTTCTCATGATGATACAGTAAGCTTCTGCTCCAAAGCATGACGTTTCTGGTACTTTCTACTTCTTCAAGCTCAAAGCCCAGTACCAAATGAAAGACTTAATTTCATAGATCACTAAGTTAAGCTGCCACAGTGACCTTATTTGAACTACCTAATTCAAGAATAAGCGGAAAATACCTACAGGCCAAACAGCAAGGGGGAAAACACATTAAAAAGGATTATCAAAAGTGATCCTTAAGGACACAAGACCAAGGAGAATATGACTTCATTACGTTTAAGAAACCAGAAGCTTGGGCATACATTATTAAGCCTGCAAAAGCAAACTTTTGAGGCCAGCAATTTTGTAGGGA
>NW_009647080.1:1670668-1694805 GCF_000708025.1 Charadrius vociferus
GTAGGGAAATGCAATATATCAATGCAAAAACCACAAATTGAGATTACAGCTGCTTCTGTAACTGAATGAACAAAGCTCCTGCAAGTAACTGGGAAAGAAAAGCAGGAGAGAAGAGAAGGTGATCCTAAAAAACCCCCGTGCTTCTCCATGAAAGGAGAGAAGTTGTCAGAGGGGCAGCTCCAGACTTGCAGCCACATCAGCTCACCTGTGGATGTTGGGAATACTCGCCATATTCATAATGCCATAGTTCATCATCACCAGGACAAAAAGATGAATGGAATACCTTGAAGACAACAAAGTGAGTATTTAGATCATTTCTACATGACCTGGAAGGGCTGGCAGTTCAGAGCAAGGGAATATTTTTCCATGCAAATGACATAAATGCAATGTCATATCAGGGTACTGGTAAACATGGATTATCACAATGACATCTTTATAGCCTGAATATCCAACATAAATTAATACTTATTGACAAGATATGTCAATGTGTATGTTTGAGAGAAACAGCAGCCTAGCTCAAAGTGAACATTCAAAGCGGATGCATCTTTTCTGAAAAGAGGTATCTTCACAGCAGACTGGTGTGGCTTTAACTTCCAGAACAAACATCACAGATTAAACACTTCACTTAAAAATACTTTCATGGGTCATTTTACTTTGAGAGTTTGGGATGGTTATGCTGGTTATGAATTTTTATTTTTTTTTTTTTAGGATAACACAGAAAGTGCCTTAAGACTAAAAGATGTAATCCAGAAAAGCTGATATGAAGTTTAAAAATATTTTTACCCAAACCTTGTCTACATGGTGACTAAATACTCACCACCCAAAGCAGAAGACAGCAAAGTATATTCCAAAGAGGGTGGCAAATGCATGGCGAACAGCAGAGCTGGCATGACTGGGACCCAAGTAAATACGAAACCAAAACGCAGCCAAAAGTGCAAACAGTTGACAGGCTACAAAATTGATCTGTAAAAGACAAACAAAACAAAAAATGGTTGTGATTCTTGCAGGAGGGGGGGAGGAGTCTCCCCATTCTCAGAACAATAAAGAGTGTGACCAGGAAAAGGGGGGGGAAATAGTGACACCAATGAATCTTTTGTTTCTTAACATTCTCACTTGTGAGCCCAAGCGGTAACTTTTCCTTGGCCAACAACAGAAGAGATTAAACAAGCATGTAACCACCCAAACACTCAGACAGGAGGAAGAGCAGGCTCCAGCTACCCGTGGTACAGGCGGGCTCTGGGCAGTTCTCGCTCTTCCTGGGGCAGGGCTCTGCTCCGCAGCCCAACCCAGGTGCAGAGGACATCACCCCCTTCTCTGTCCTCTTGGTGGGAGGCAGAGGCCCAGAAGGAGACTGGGATTCTGAAGCACTGCCCCAGTGCCTGACTTTCTCCACAAACACCCAAAAAAGGGGTGAAATCAACAATCCTGATGTGATGTTTCACAAGCAATAACTGGACAGCGACAGCCTTCTTAGCTGAAATGCTCCACTCCACAGCATCCTCCAAGCAGGCCTTTCAACTTACCATTTTTTTGCAGTTCCAGAGTGCAAAGAAAAGAATTTTGTTCTACCATCATGCTGGCAGCCAAAGGAAAACACTTCTCAATTGTTCTTTGGATACTGCTTGTCTCTACAGAGCATGGGAAGCGGTCTGACCCCATTGTAAGGAGGTAGCAATGACAGTGGGAGCACAAGACAGGTATGTGCGGAGGGCAATCAGTCATGACTAAAGCCTACTCCTATCAGACACAAGGACTAGAAGCAAAAGCTTCAGTGTCCTCAGAGCAAAACCAACACCAAGCTGCCTTCTTCCAGTCACCGTATCTTTGGCAACCTCAGCAAAAATCCTAGAAGTCAGAGGAACAACAGAGCTTAAGAGCTGTCTCTAACAGAGCAATACAGCATTAGGATACAACATCCATAAGACCCGCCTGGACCTTAGACAGCTGGAGTTAAATTCATTTATTCAGCTGCAGTCTTTTTTTTTTTATTAAAAAAAAAAAAATAATCACCCTGAGCTCTCCAGCAGCAAGTCATCCTAGACCGAGCAAAACTAAATAGGCTGCAACATTTAAGCAATCACTTGGATTAGAGGATTATCCAAAGCTATCAGTCCAGGACAGGATGATATATCTCACTCAGAAATGCTCTGACATGCTGGCTGTCCAGAGGTGGTTGGATTCAGCCAGGCTTCTTGTCAAAAACATTTACAACATGTTTAACAAGACACTACAGCCCCAAACTGCTTTTATTCTGGTGGACTATATCCAACAGGGTGCTGTTCAAGCAAATGCTTTTATTAAAGGTTTGTTGCCTACACTGCTGCAGTTCCTTGATTGCAGTGATGCAGGCAGCCACGTAACAGAATAATTCAATAATTTAAGTACTTGGATATGCTGGATTTTAGTTCTTTGGAGCAGAGAATATCAATTTATTTCTTGTTCATGTATGCAATCGGCATTTATAACAGGCAGTGTCATAGAACTATACCCAAAAAGCAAGTAATTAGCAATGTGTTATTATAACAATACTTTACACTTTACTTAAATAAGACAATTCTTATTTTCCATGCAAGACATAAAAAGTAAGAGAACAAAATTGCACTGGTTTCACAAAACCCAGATGCTGTAGTACAAATTCCAAACTCTCATCTGGTCTATTAGCATACAGTTAAACTCAAAACACTAACTCCTCCCTCCCCTCCTTCCACAGCCAGAGGTATCGCAGAAATGGCTGAAGAGGGGACATCCCCTGCAGGGCTGCTCTGATTGCATCCTTTAAAAGCAAGTTCCCAAAACTGATGGATGCCAATTCATCAATGACAATTCAGTGAACCTTAATCCCACCTCAGCCTGCCTTCACCTAGAGTCATACTAGTATATCCAGTGCTGCTCAACGTTGTGGCATGCAGAGCCCCTCTGATTCAGCATAAAGAAGGAAAGTGCAGAGACTCCAAGAAACCTGACGTGGCTGATTGTTTAAAAGACAATACCCCCTTCTGTGCAGTGTCACTCATGGAAAATGTACACCAGTAAAAACCAACAAGATAAGCAAGCATTTGCTTTTTACCTTCATCCAGTTCTTGTATCTTCAGTTTGAGATGTTAAAGATGCTGGGACTTCACAGGTTGACACACACAGCAAAATGAAAGTGCAAGATCCCATGGCAGACACACTTGTGATAGCATTTATATAGTTAGGGCAGGTGACACCAGCAAGCAGCAGAGATTTTGTCATAAACTAACATACAGAATACGACAACAAAGCAGCCTTGCATACGTACACTGTTGCTTGCCTATGCTATCAGTTCCTCTGAGCATGTGTTACCTGTGCTACTTGGATTAAAGTTAGCACAGGTACACCAACCATGTCACTATCACATCATCATTTTGTTGTGCAAGTTAACCAAGACAATTTCTCCTCTGTGCTGTTTCTCCAAGAGTTGGGGTAAAACCTTGCACCAGAATAAAAGCAGAAGTACACACTAGCCTTACATTTCAATCAGCTTTCAATTTACAAGGGTTGTTTCTGCACAGCAGCCAAACGTCACAGACCCGATGTACTCAGCAAGCAATAATCTCATAATACTAATTTACCCTTTTTGTGCTGAATTAAGCTCAAAAGTACCTTACAGAGGAATGGCTACAACACAACATTAAAAGTTACAGATATGATTCAAAAACCTAAAGATTAACCTCCCTTTTCAGGATCTGTAAATGACAGTGATGGTGTTGAAGAGGCACAAACACACATCAGGATTTTCAAGTGTCATTTGAACATTACGTGACCTACCACAATACCACAAACAAAGTGAGAAGGCTGCACCCCATACATTGCTTGGGAGATCAACTCCCAGATACAAAACAAAAACACAGTCTGAAATGTAGAAAGAGAAGTCTTTTCCTCACTGGCTGAAGAGCCACCATAGCTCTTCAGCAGCTTTCCAGGTTCCTCTCCTCCATGGCCAAGTTTTTTTGACAGACAGCACTGCCCCTAAATACAATATGCTTCATTTATTTTTCTTTGTCTACCATTAAGGCTTCCAGGGTTGGGGTTTTTTTTTGTGTGTGTATTTGCAGTAACACACACACATTACAAACAACATGATCGGTTTTAAAGGATTCATCATCAGAGGGGTTCGGAGAGGTATACCAATGGACAAAAAAGCCAGGTAAATACAAGAATTACTGATAAAGCCTTTCTGTCATCCATGAGGTATTTGGTACCTGTTGGAGAAAAACATTGTGGAACAGTATTGGAGAATACTTCTTTTATCTTTCCACCTGTAAGCCTGCACTTAAAATCTGAATGCACTATCACCTCTGGTTTCTGTGGGGTTCAGTCTGAAGATGAAACTTAGCTGTGCAGAGCTCACTGCAAGGTCCAGCACATAGTTTATTGCAAGACTGACTGACAGAGGTGCTAAGCAATTGCAGAATACTTCTGTAGATCAATCCATTCTGCATTTACCTGAGCCAAGCCAAAATCATGGATAAAACAGGCCAAATCTTTTCTTGACTATAACCCGTCACAAAGAGAGGGAGGGAAGTTGTTTGTTTCTTGGGTTTGAGAAATGTAAGACAAATGTCAAGACACCAGTAAAACTGAGGAGCTCCTTTCCAAATTCTGAGAAAATTTGTTCTGCCCGGCAGTCTGAACTCTGTGTTTAAAATTTTAACTTTGGTACCAGACCAGATCTGATCTGTTCTGCACAAAGTAATAGAGGGATATGACAGCTTTTCATATGACTACCACCTCTATTTAGTTATTTATATGTAACACTTCAAACACATGCAGCATTCACAGGTATACACATGAAGACTGCCAGTTCATCTGACAGTGACTTTACTGCATTCTCTTTAATGTCCATTTTATTCTTCACTCTACATATTTAAGGTACCTAAGTAAATAGATCCCTAAGATTTTAAGAAATGTACTGCATCCCAAGTGAAGTAACAGTCACACTTTCCTGCCTTTCCCTTCCCAAAGAGAAAAGGGTTCATATATATATAACCCTTCTGTTTATTTCCACTGTTGCTAAAAAAGTAAATTGAGGGCTTTTGAACATTGATGAATGGTGTCCACACAAAAATAACGCGGAAATAAAAAAGAAATTATACAAGAATTAACACTTCTCATTCCGACCCACCATTATAAGTTATTTAACCCATGTTTTTAGCTAGTCACATCTATTCACATCTATCAATTATTTTTTTCATATCTGGTTTCAACTTTGCCAGCAGAAAAGAAACACCTTTGCTTTTTACAGTCATTTTCTTCCATGTTCTAGCAAGTAAGATGTAATAAAATTAGGAATCAGAGCACATGATATGGTGCCAAAACAAGATACTATCCTCCTTTCATTTTCCATAATTAAACACTGGAAGACAGAAAGGCAGTCTCATCACAGTATCCTGCCACGACATCTGGAAGACATGTATCTGAGTCACAGCCAGCTGAAGGCAGCCTTGCAATGCAGAAACAAGATATCTGTACTTCTGGAGAGAGAGAAAACCTGGAACAGCTCCAGCCCAACTGGGTTGATGGT
This sequence comes from Charadrius vociferus, assembly GCF_000708025.1. Classification (NCBI taxonomy): domain Eukaryota; kingdom Metazoa; phylum Chordata; class Aves; order Charadriiformes; family Charadriidae; genus Charadrius; species Charadrius vociferus. The sequence continues at coordinate 1,676,214 of NW_009647080.1, forward strand.
TATTGTTGTCTGGTTAAGGAATCTTTTAATATCTAATAGTCTGGACTTTAAAAAGCCAGATGGATCCAGAGTATGTAACAACAGGTATGAACGAGAAAAAAAATAAAAGGAAGTTCCTCCCTTTATCCATTCAAATTCTGCAGTAGCAATAACTCAAAATGATGTTTAGACTGCAAATCTGAGTTTGATACAAAGCTAGCAATCAGGTCAAACCAAGGGACCAAGCACCTAGGATGTTGACACAAGAATAACCAAAACATAATGGTGTCAAGATCCCCCTATACTATTATGCCCAAATCAAAGCCCTCAAAGTACATAACAAGTTCCATCTGCCTTGAGCCTTTGCATCTTCTCCCATTTTTAGTAGCCTGAAACTAATTTGGCAAATGTTGGACTGCTACTGTAGGAAGGGGAAACACTAACTCCTAGTCATCTGGGGTCATCTTTTCAGTCACCTCCATCAACAGCACATTACATGAGAAAGTCATCTCTTCATAACCATTCTCAGAGGAAAACCACAAAAATTTTTGCTCTATCTTTTACTGGGTCCCATTAACCATCTGCAGGTGGGCACTTTTAAGGGCAACAGCCAGTTAGCAGTTCACAAAATAAAAGTTCCAACACCTGGTATTAAATACAAACAAACTGGCTCCATGGTGGTAGTTAAGAAAAAAATAAAAAAAATTTTAAAAAAAAAAAAAGGTAGCAATTTGTCAAACTCCTCTAACAGGAAAGTCATGGAGCCATAGTGCATTTCCAAAAGGAGACAGGTAAACGTCTTGTTTGGTGCACTGGAAAATGACTGAAAAAACCCACAAAATCTTATAAGGAGAAAGCGGACAGTGCTTTTCCCAGCTAGAAGTTCTTGGGATGGGAAACAAAATACAAGAGGAGGCAAAACCTGGCTTTATACCTTTCCACCAAATCATCATGAATAGTCTTGGTGCCCACTCACCATAGTTCATGGTAGGCTGCTAACCACCCGCTTCAGGAATTTTCAATTCCCCTCATCCCACAACACATCTGCAAATCTCCCTATTTAAAGTGGTAATAGACATTTGAGGGTTACTAGATCATACTCTAGGGAGAGATAATAAGTAAGATTAAGCACGTAGTCTGTTATTTTAGTGCTTTTAATATTTTCCTTATTGTTAACTATCATGAAGAAATATCCTGCATTCTATTTTGACCACAAAAATACTTTGCTTTTCCTTTACTACTTTTTTCCTCCCTTAAACTAGCAGAAAAACTGATCTCACTTTCCAAAAATCTAGGAGGATATAACAAATTGACCACACAGTTCTCTTCAAACTCCAAACGGCAATTAAGTCCATTACCCCAACTGGACAGCCCTCTGTAAGCAAAATTCCTATTAATGCTATAATTCATTCACTATGAAAATCACTATGAGAAATCACACTGCTAATTTGTCACTTGTTTGATGACAAGGCACTGATGTGTCCCCCACAACACACAACCTTTGGTCAAAAAGCAGGCACGTTGCACATTCACACATGTTCACAGACAGAGATACAAGTGTTACGGCACAGCCGTGCTGCCAGAATATTCCCAGCTAGCATCCAGGTCCATGCCTGCTTCAACAGGCAGCAGATGATACAGACTGTCTTCAGATTACAGATATGGCAGAAGATACCTCTACTTTTATTCCAGGCCTTGCGCTTATCAGACAAATGAGAGAATAAGGCTTTAAATCTACAGTTCATCTGCTGAACAAAAGAAAGGCCTCCCACAGTGGCTCAGTATGAGCCCATGGTCAAGATACTCAGCAGATTTGCTGCTATCTACTAATGAGCTACTGAGCATTAGTTTAGCAAACCGCTACAGGGTTTTTATCTGGCAAATTAGAATTTCCCCTCTATTCGCTAACTTACCACAGATCACCAGACAGCTGCTTTCAGTATTTGCAAAAGCATAAAGAACATGTTAACAGAAACTCCTGACAGCAACACCAACTCCTTCTCAAGTCAAATCACTGTCTGTGGAGTCCAACAGTGCTTGGGCAGTATTTTGGAAAAGGGATGCCATAATAAAACATTCCGCTTTACCAAAGATCAGCCCCACCCTCCAGGATGGTGTCTTTCTTGCAAAGAATAAATCAGAAACTACAGAAGTGCAGCAACTTGTTTTCTCTGTTTAAAAGATTATTTTGCACATATAACCAAACAACATGTTTAAGTTCACTTTGCTGGAGACATTTCTACTTTGATGTTGAAAAATAGACCTGCTGTTATGATAGCATTTCGTAACATCCAAATTGTGATATTTAAAATGGGTGTGTTAAGAATGAGAGATGGAATATTCTTTAATCAGATCATCTCAAAGATATCTGATACTTCAGTGAAATTTTTCAAAATATTTTGATCTTCCAGACTATTTTTATGAACCATAAGGACAAATATTCTCTGCAGAGATCACTTAACTCTACACAGGAAGGTGGCAAACACCCCCAAAAAAGGGCAATATCACAGAAACCATGTCTAGTTTCCCACTGCTAGAATTTTGACTTAGGCTTCCACGAAGGTGAAGTATTCCCATAGCATCATCTGTGCAGCTCCCCTTATTACCCACAGTGGTATCGCTTTGCACAGAATTCAGTGCACCAACAGCCAGCACAAATAGCCATTTGTGAAGAAATCAGAATCGACTGTCACTTGCAAGATGCTGCATTTTATGTCTACATCCAAGCACTGTGAATTGCAAACAGCACAGATCAGAGAGGAGACATTAATTTACATTGGGGAAATACTGATACGACTACTGAAAAGTCACATCTCCAATATTATACTGAAAGTACTCATTTCTCTGACTTTGTGTGGTTGGGGTCCCATGGAAGATTTTGAGGAGGCAGAAGCAAAAGTTTGAAAATAGAATTTCTGTTATGGGAGACAGAGGGAAGTGTATATGTGTGACTAATTTAAGATTAATGTCCTCTTAGAAGCAGCACTAAGTTCCCACTAGCCCTGGCTTTTTTGTTGCTGTTGCATGTGGAATATGGAGTTGGTAAAGTAGAATATGCCAAATTGACAGTACTTTGGCCTGTTGTGCTGTTTTCCTGGGTAAATTCTGCTGTTTCCCTACTTACGGGGTCAAATATCCTTCCATGATTTAGACTATAAACTTGAAACAGATGTTCTTTCTGGATTACCTCTATGAAGCCACTAGCAGAATAATCACCAGCAGGACACACATAAAAATATAACTATAGAGCAGATTACACCCTGAGTCATCACAAATTTTAAAAGAAAAACATTTAGGTCAAAAGTAAGCTTGAGAAGTCAAATCTACATCATAATGCTAAGTCACACACCCATACATTTACCTTTGATGGCTGATAAATTTAACGTGTGGACCTGATCCAAAAAAAGCTTTAGCTTGCTGTCAACAGCTCTTACATTGAACTGTAATGACTCTGTATGTTGAACAGATGTTTAAGTAGTGATCATTTATGCACAGCGTTGTTCTGCCACTACCTGTAACTCAGTAATTACTGTTCTCTTAGTGAGTAATGCCAAAACATAGCATGATAGAACCCCTTGTACCTGAGATAGCCGGCATTAATTCCTACCTGTAATAGAAGCAGCAGTAAAAATCAAACAAGCTGGAGCCCTTAGTCATTTGTGTGGGTTTTTTTTAAACCAGAATGCCTTTAGGTTATTGGGAGAGCTGCCTCATTTCTTCAGACTACTCCGCAGTGAGGTAGCACACTAACTACAGTACCTTTGAGCCAAAGAGTACTTTAAAAAGAATAATTTGAGATACCTCTGTGCAGGTATACTATCACATGGTATAACGCAGCAGACATGGCTAAAAGCAGAACTGCAGCCGGCAGGTCAGACTATAGAGGATATTTTACTGAGAAATGGAAAAAGAGGAGTAAAATGTCATTATCCAAACAGGAATCTTGACAGAAAGAAAACCCCAAAACACCAGGACTACCAGCCTTGCTTTTCCAAAAGCTTCCACAGAAAGTAGGAAGTCACTGAGATCTTGTACTTCTCGTAGGAAAGATAGCATCTTGTACCACTTACCCTCCTTTCTTATGTGTAGATCCATACTGATGCAGAGGGAACATGCTGACCTTATCACGTTACTCCATCTCTTCTCACAGGGTCCACTCAGAAGACCCAGTTTAAGCATATGTAAAGTTAGGAGACAGATGATGAAGTGAAGATGTACAGAAACAAGGAAAACAACAACTCCAGGAGAGTAAAATACAACAAAGCAGAAACTTGAGTGCCTGCAAAGCCTCCTCTGAAAGTCCCTAGGAACCTCCTGTGCCAGGGACACCACAGCACTGTTTTCCCCCCCTTTCTTTGCCACCCGTAGGGCTCAGGCAACTAACTGTAGCTTGGATCCTTAGTTTTAATAATCATTAGTTAAACATGCCAGTAATCCATCTTCTTCTCAGAAATTAATTCTTGGATAACAGGTATTGTTCCCAACTGGTCTTTTCAGACCTGATGAGTTCTCCCAAACCTCAAACAATTATCTTCACACAACCTCTCAAGAGCATTGCCTAACCCCTGCTCTCCAACACCATCACCTCATCCACCACAGACAGCGGGTCAGCAACAAAAAGGAAGCAGGACTGAGACAGGTTTCATCAGGCATGACCCAGCTCAAGTTCACCAGCCTCAAGCACTAGCTGCTCCAGAGATTTCAGTCCAGTTTCTACTTTTGTATTCTTCAGTAAATAACTTCAACGCAGCAGTACTAAGAGTAGCATCAACACAGATCTGCACTACTTTTTTGCCCCACAGATTTAAAGGTTTGGTTTTCAAAAACTTACACCACAGCACAGCAAGTCAAGCATCTTTTCACTTTGTTTATGTAACTGATGTAAGTACATAGTGGATTTATTTGAAATGCAAAGAACAGAGACAATACAGACATATGTACGTATATTCAATGTAAGTTATATTCTCCAAATACCAATGGGAGTTGCACGAATGTAAGAATGGCAGGATGCTTGTAACAATGTTTCTAAAGTCCCAAATCAGAAACACTCTTAACTTCCAGGCCAGAAGAAAGCCTTGCGCCTGCACATATTCACCAATTTAAAAATAAAACAGTAAGCTTAAAGTGCAATCCTTCACTAGAATGGGAACTGGCACATCTAAAATAACTTGCCCCATTATGGCTGTTGCAATGTCTGTGCAATTCTATTTTCAGTTCCTTTTCTATAGAAAAATGCCAGTGATCTTTAAAAATACACACCAATACAAACAGAGCAGTTTTGTTCACATTATCCCAGTGATATCCCAGTAAGTGCACACAACAGAAAGAAACAAACATCAGTAAGGGAAAAAACCTGCCAACTTCACAAGTCAGTCTAAACCAAAAGAAAGTTGGGCTTTTTTCCCCCCTACTGTAGAAACTGTCATCACTGTATTAAATTTAGGCACATTATCCTTGGAACTAAGTGGCTTGATCACTGACTAAACCTTTCAGACATCAAAATGGTATTATACAAAAATTTATTATGCCTTTACACACCGAAAATCTGGAACATCCTGTGTTTGAACACTCAGTCATGCTCATAGTAACTTAAAACAAGGGCACTGTAAAAATTAGCATATTAGGACATGCTTTAAAAATTTATGCACAGACTTTGCTAGAAGAAGGGATAGAATTTATCTGTCCTAACACTGATGTCAATACCTGAGCTAGTTCATCTAAATTTCTTTTATTGTCGATGGGGAAGAAAGGCAATTCTAGGTTGCAATTCATCTAATCCTAAACCATAAGTCTAAGGCGGGTATTTCTACCATACGAGTAATCTAGATGAGTAAATTTTGATGTAGAAAAGCACACTGCAGTCTTGCAAAGATGAACAGTAGCCATACCACACACATGAACTTTAACAGAAGCAAAAGACATCTCTGGACTGTGAAACTGGACTTCCATTTGGTTATAAGAGATAAAATTTTCAAAAATGACCCACAGTTCCCACTGCTCCACTTTTTGGTTTACCACTTAAAGACACCATAAAATGGTGTCATATTCCAGAAAATGGTATTCCGCAATAAACTAAGCCCACTTCAAGTGCCTGAAATAGAGCTGGGGAGAAGAGAGAAAAAAGAAAAAAAAGAGTGCCAACCAGGAGGCACTTCTGAAAAAAAAACCACCCGACTAGTATACCTACTGCCAGATACGTGTGTGGAAGAGTTTTAGGGTAACAATGCTCCTATGCGATGGGTGTAGTCAAACGCACTTGGTTTCCTGCTTCTGCAAGCAGGTGCTACAAACCTCAGTTCCTGTCCTCTTCATCGTCTAAGCAGTTTTGCATCTCCGAAGCACCCAGTAACAGCACGTGCAGTAGAAGGGAAGAAAAATGCTTATGAATAATAAAGAAAATGCTTTCAGTTGAGCTTAAAAACATCACTTCAGGGTACATCAACATGGAGAGGTGAAGATCTATGTTCTTCTGCCCATGCTCCAACCTAGCAAAATATAGGGCACAGATCTCACGGTGCCACCATACGCTTTCCAACACTACAGAGCTACAGAACTTGCTAAAAGAGGTACAGAAGATATTCCCAGCTACTTTTCAACATGGAACTCACTCATAGGAAGAAGAGGATACACAAAGATTTTTGGGAAGCTATCAGTAAGCCCCAGGGAAAATCTGTAGTGAATCTGCTCAGATTTTTTTTTTTTTTTGGTAGTTACTTTTCAGTCAGCTTAACCTGTGCAGGTGCACAATTGAGAGCTTTTTCACAAGGAAAAAAAAAAAAAGCATGGCACAAGTACAGAGAATATATGCAGAACCAGCTTTTTTAATAGTAAACTTTAATCAAAGCCGTTTATTTGACTGGGAAAATGACATTTTCAGCTAATGTTTGCAAAGGCAATTGCCAAAATACAACAGTTAGTAACTCACTCTCTTTGTTTCCATAAACAATTAAAACTTTATATTCTGCGGTTGCTTGCAGAGTCCCCCATTTCCACCATGGCCCTTGATTCTGCTGGCAAGCAAATTTTCTAGATAGGCTAAAACATTAAGCAAAAAGCTATTTCCAAAAAGCTGTGTATGTTTTGGTTTGTGGGGTTTTTTTTTTCCAGTTCAAGCATAATTATCTTTGTTTCATTCCTTTGCTATAACACTGACTGTGTAGAATTAGCAAGCCTCTGTAACTGCCAACTTCAGATACTCGCTTTCACAATCATGAGATTTCACAGTCATAAAATATCGCCCTTTCCTATTGTTCTACAGTTCAAAAGTAAAATTATTGCTCTATGCTGTTTAATACAGAATATGTTTATCTAACATTCATTCATGTGGGCTGCAGACTTATTTTTAATCCCTTCAAAACTGTGGCAGGAAGAGAAGCCACCAATAAAACGTGTACAGTGACAATATCCTGTTGTGGCCGGTTTTTCCTTCCTTATTTCTGCTCAGAATTTGTAGCATGCTCACTTCATGCTCATTTATTTTGGATCTTGAACCACGCCAGAAGACGAGAACGTAGCCCCAGCTGTTCAGTTATGCCTGTGTTACAAGCATCTTACATCTACAGCAAATATCTCTGGAAGCTAAACTTTGGAGCATGTCTAATTTTAGGCGCTTAACTTCAGACACAAGTAACTTGGAGATGACAAGCACTCAGGACTTGGCGCAAGCCAAACATCTCAGCCCTCACGAAACTAAAATATCTGGAAATCGTTAGTACCTTTCCAAAAAGTCATGCCCTGAATGAATTCCAGGGGTTACCCCCTCTGAAAAAAAAAAAAAAAATCCTAGTTTTCAAACTTAGCAACCAAATCAAAACAAAAACTAACAAGAAAACACACAGCCTGAGCAAGTATCAGTTGCTGAATAAACATAAAGAAATTTAAAGTAAACAATAAAAAAGAGAAAAGACACTTGCTATAAATTAATTTCATTTGCACTATAGTATATTTGAGTAAAAAAGATTTCATTTCCTTGCCTCACTAAAAGCATGATGCCTTTTTCATATATCTCCCACCAGAGTTCCATACTACTATTTGCATACAGTACAGCAGAACTTTGGGTTATAACACTGGTATTTTCTAAAGATAACTGCCGTATCAGGAGGAAAAAAAAAAACCACCCACGTTTGTATTACTTAGCCACAGTATTATATTTTTTCCCATGTGTATTCTTATGAGTCAGCAAGAGCATAAACTTAACTTGCTTTCCTTTACAAAGGACAGCAATCATTAGGCAACAGGAATAAGTCTTATTTTTCCCCCCTTTAACAGTTTGGAAAAAAAGAAAAGAATGCCCTTACATTTTAGAATGATTACAGTGGTGCTCCTACTATGCAGTGACAGGCAAATTATTGTCCAAGAAACAAAATACAGCAACAAAATTCCAGAAACTCCAAGTGAGTTCTTCTCAAAATATCCTATGAACTTGAACATAGCCAGGGAAAAGACATTCAACAAAATTCAACAATCCTTTAAGTTGCATAACTTCCCTTTCAAACAATCCCTTTACACATAAAGCCTAAAAAAACATGCTTTAAAAGAACTAGGACATTGCATGATCCGCACAGCTGGCTTGCAAAATTTATTTCCATCTCTCTCTCCCTCTATCACAAGGTTTTATACCACTAACATCTGGCTATCTCAGAAGCACTTTGAGACAGCATTTCAGATTTGATTTTTAGCAAACATAAGATATCTCAAAATGCAGATGGACTTTTTCCCACTGTTACTGTAGCACTAAAGTGCAGAGTGTGGTAGCATATCAGCTTCCCTGACGCTGGAAGACACCCGAGCAACTAGCAGCATGTACTTTATACCACACCAGGGAGAGCAGACTTGGAAGGGGATGACCAGGGACCCGGGTCTGTACTGACTACTCAAAGTCTCTCCAGGGCACAAGACAGTAGTTCCACCTGCCAGCAAATAAATGAGGCCACCGTCTCGTAGGCAGAAATAGTCCAACAAATTGCAAAGACCCGATCCTAGACACATGGAACAGAGGCACTCCTGCCATTTAGGGTCTTCTAAACTGGTCTGGTATGTTGCCCTTATTAGTGACTATGCTCAAACACTGAAGTGTCAGAGAAAAAGGAAAAAGAGGAGGCAGATACAGAATGTATTTTCTCCTAATAATCATTTAAACCCTGACTCAACTCTATCCAGGCCAAAAAAACAGGAAGCTTGACTGAGATAGTTAGGCAATTGAGGTAATGGTGCATGTAAAACGTATGATTGATAAACGGTTAGATAACAGACTACTGATCAGGACATCAGAACCCTATCAAAGGATGAAGGGCGACCACACCAGACACCTGCTGGTGTAGCCTCTTCAAAGAGAATATGCAGATGACGAAACCCTCAAATACAGCATTAAAGATATGCAGCATGAACTGAGCAAGGGGAACTGCTCAGCATATGGACTAAAAAAAAAACCCAAGAGTTAAAAATCAGACCAGACAAGTAAGAGGATGACCAAGAAGGAAATACATTACAAAGTATATAAAGGGCCAGTTCCTTTCTATATAAACTGGTAGAAGGATAGCTGTAGCTTGGGGTCCTTGAAAGTGGGATGCTGGAGAAGTAACCTCTCTTGGGTGTTGGCTGATCTTCCCTACAGAGAACTGCTGCTTCCTGTCGTATCACCATATGAAGAAACTCAAGCAATAAATGCAGTGTAGAGTCAAGCCCTGGGAAAGGATGACAATTCTAGCAGACCCACTCACCCATAATGAGAGCAGTCGTCCTTGGGACTACCAGCAGCGACTCAGGATCCCAAAAAGCATCAGCAACACCAGAGGCAGAGCTGCCAGAAACCGGCACCTGCAGGGCCCCAAAAGGATCCGGCAAAAGAATACATACTTCCAAAAGCTTTCCCTTTTAAGCTATTAAGCATCTTACTCTGAATACTCATGTTTTTCATATAAACATCCAAGTCCTCGCTGCCTCTGGCCAAGTTCTTGGCCTTAGCAGCCTCCTGTTAAAATGGGTTTCACAGTCCAGTTCTAGACTGCATGAAAAATACCTTCCTTTTAATCACTGTTGAATCTGCAGCCTTCCAATGTTATCACATTTTTCTCTTCACATGGAGAAACACTGGGAGACAAAAAGGAAGAAGTCCTAGATTATTTCATTTATGCTGCTCACGTATACTTTCACTATGATCCCTCTTAGCAGTCACATTTCTAAAGCAAACAATCCAATTCCTTCACTTTGCTTTTGCATGTTTAAGAAGTCTACCCTGTAATTTTTCCTCTTTTATCTTGTTCATATTTTCATTCTGGTTTCACGGCAAAGAGCTACAGTCATCTTTTGATTTACAGGAGCAACTACAATGGGACAGAAATATAACTATGTCACACATTTCCCTCTGCCCTGGACCATTCTTTGTTCTAATCCTCATTTTATTTGCTCATTAGCATCAGCAGAACATCTCTAAAACTTTCTTTCTCCAAACTGCTGAGCCCATTTTCCTCTCTGCAATGTTATGTTTGCAATTGGGAACTAGCACCCTAGCAGAGAAGTAGCAATAAAGGTAACACTAAATCGAAGTTACATTCTCTAAATAAAAAACAAACAAATGTTTCCTTTCTTAAGAGCCTGTCATATTTCACAATGTACCACAGCAATATGCCTACACTTTCAACATACTTGTATAAAATAGGAAAAACCCGCTCATACACTGAGTGCAGTGTTATTGTTGCTGTGGCAACTACAGACCACAATTTTTTGCCTCAAGAGAATTACCATAAACACAAACATACACACAAAGGCATAAACAGCTGTGGGTGCTAACAGTGCCTACAACTCACTGTGGATGTGTAATGCTGCCATCAAAAACTGGATTTAATTCAAAGAGTAAGTCCTTTAACTTCCCAGTCACTGCCTCCAAACCATTTGTCTACACTTCACCTTCAATACAGCATAGTTGGCCAAACACCCTGAGAAATACTGCAGTGTGAGAAGTATAAACGTAAGACAACTTAAACTCCACTTGTGAGTGAACAAAGTAATTCTAAAACTCTCTCTCAAATAGATAAATCATTGATCTATCAGCTGGAATTTGCTGGTACAAATACTTAGTGAAAATCGTAGGAGTCAGTGATTTGAACCTCCCCTCTGTGCGTGCTTACATGAGATAAACAAAGTCAATACTGTACTACTCTTTAACACTCCCTTGCACTGATAACAGGAAAAAAACTACTTTCACCAGTTTATAATGTCATTTAAGCTAGGAGTAAGAGTTAATAATTAAAAAAAAAAAAAGTTTAAAATCAAATCGATACATAAGCATGAAAACAAGTATTAAAGTTATTTGAGAAATGTTGGGAGCAGGGGGTCCTCAAACATCTTGGGTTTTCCCTTGTCATTTTGCCTTCCCCATTCCTGCCCTATCTGCATACCAGTGCCAAACTGCACTTGAACAAGAAACCACAAATGAAGAAATTGCTCAAGTCCAATTAGAGCTTTTGTCACAAGACCAGGGCCTGTAGAAGAAGCAAACGCTCATCCTGTGCACAGCAGCCAACAGCTGAAGTTTCTTTCTTGGCCTGAAATTGTTATTTAGTTTTTCAGTATTCTGTGTGCAATCCAAAAGACTGATCTAAAGGAGTATTTTCTTGCCTCCTTTTTCCCCGCCCAGACATCCCCAGCCTGACTCACCCACTGAACCAGAAGACTGCAGAATATAATCTGATACTGACAAATAACCTTTAAAGTCGCTATTCCATAGGATTGCCAGATTTTTGTCTGGGACTCACCAGGCAGATACACACACTCAGGTGTTGTTTTAATTTATTTGATTCAAAAATATGTTTGGAAGGGGTTTTTTTCCTCACATTATTGACATTTCTTTTTTTTTTTTTTTTAAGCTTGAAATTTTCTTATCATGAGGGAAGCCCAAAACACAGTAAAAAATTATTTCCCACCCAACTCCATTAAGGATACAACATACTGTAAGTAGTCCCCCAAAAAAGTTCTAAAAAATCCATTTATGTCAGAAACTATTGCTTGTGCTTTTGGGGTTTTCTGGTGCTCACCTACGATTCTGCAAAAGCTGTTTAAAATGCCTTAAGCCAGGGAAAAAAGGACTGGTGAAAATGAACATTTCCAATCAAGATCCTAAGAAGAAGAATGATCAAATCCCACCTTGCTCTGGGGAGACACCACCTGAAAGGGTTTCCCCTTGGCTGTTTTTCTCCACGTGCCGTTCTTCCCATTGGCAGAGGCAGGACAGGACAGGACAGGCTTACCCAGCTGAGCCCCATGCAGAACAGACTGGATTCCATATCGTCAGAAGTGACCAAACAAGCCTGACCAGTGCTGTGCTCTGAAGGAACCACCAAACAAAGATCAGAGATTTCCACTATGGCTATCTTACCAGGTAGCGCAGCACAGCAGAAGTGGGTCTGAAGAGCAAAAACAGCTGAGGATGAGGAGCTCACATTCACATGCCTCGTTGTCTGGAGGGTCTCACTTCAGAGGAGCTGAATCTGGTGCTGCCAGCTATGTTCCCTGTAGCATCCGAAGCACTGCAGGTTCCTGGGGCGCATCCTTCAGCTCCATATTCTCAGAAAGCTACCCTGCACAGATGCTCTGGGGCCGCTTCATGTATAAAATGCGCTAAGTGGGGACAGTCCAGAGATTCATTCCCAAAGCGCAATCCTGATCCAAACTACATGTTAACATAAACACTCCTACTATTAGTAAAGGAAAGTAGAAATTTATGCATCAGGCTGTACTTTTAGAGCAAGCCTGAGTTTCTGGAAGCCCCCCTTAAGAACAGTCACTAAACTACCAGAGCATCCAGGAGATGAGGTCTGGTACCCTCAAGGTTACCTGTAACTACTAGGTCACATACAGTGATTTTTTCACTCTAAAGAGAAACACGACCCATTGACATCAGACTTTTTACTTAGTTTTGGACAAGCGCAGAAGGCAGGATTCACCTCTGCACTGATGCCAAGCCCAGCACTGCAGCCTCCCCTGCCCAGGGATTACTAGCACCACTTGCAGTTTGGCAAGTCTACCTCGAGAGCTGCCCGTTCTCGTGAATGGTAACAGGAGCCAAGGAGCAACCAGGGCATTAAATACTGTGCCAGGCTGGCCAACGCGTAGTAAATTCTAAGCATCGGGGGCTCCCCTGAAAGCACAGAGCCAGCTCTGTGCTTGGTGCCTAGGCCCCTAGGCTAGAGCCCAAGAGTCTTCGTCACTACTTTATATTGTCTCAAAATAGCTGCAGAGCACCACTAAAACAGTGCTGGTGTAATTAATGTGCAGAGAAGGTTTCAGGAAACTTTATGCAGTACTTCAACGTTTATTTTTCCAGATCTCATTTAACACAAATGAGAAGGAAACTGCTTAAAAGGGGGAAAATTGCAAGTGACTGATTCCACTTGCACTTTTGTTCCCTGCCAAATGAAAAACTTAATAGGACAAACTCTGTTTTCAAGGCACGAGGAACGTGGAAATATTTACACCCATATTACCAAGACATCAGCCATGAGGTTCAAGACTGCAGTGCCAAACCGACTGAGAACCCGTTGAAAATGGCAGCACATGTTTCCAAGGCAGATGAAAATGTGTATTACTGCAGTTGTTAGTAATAGCTGATCCGAACAGAAAGAAACGCTTTGGAGACAGCCTTAATCTTTGGAAAGTACTATACCTCTGTCTCAGGAACATACAGAATTTTGAGCACTGCGCAAGTGGATGCAACAAGTTAGAGAGTGGATTTGCTCTAAGTGCACAGAGAAGCTGTGCAGCCCATGAGTACTATGAACTGCCCTGCTTGCAGGCACCTGTTTAACTGGGGACCTAAAACAGGGTCAGCAAGACTATGCCTCTGTTCTTTAAACCTAGTGCTATGTCCTTCATGGCACTGTAGTAAAAAGCTAATGATTTCTCCTAAGGATGATAATTTTACAAAATCTGCCTGCTCAAGTCAGAAAATATCAAAATTAAAGTTGGTTTTGGCAACCTAAGTAATATCTCTCCATAAACGTGTTTTAAGATGTTGATTTCAAATTTCATTTTTGCTTACTGTTTCTCAAATAACTAAAAGTTACACAGTGTTATTTTTTGCAGTTGAGGGTGTCAGGCAGGGAGTCATTAAGTCTGACAAGTACTGCTGCAATTCAAAATGAAAACACTGAATTTTCAACTGCAGAATGACTGGCATTAGGGAATTAAAATGTAGCATAGTTCATACCAAACATGAACTGCTGTTGCCTTAGAGTAGCTTCTTTCAGGTAAAAACAAGATACTAATCCCTGTTATGTCTTCAATGAACTTCCATCTTTATTTACGTCATTTTAATCTCTAACAATTTATATTTTTTTTTGCCTTCAGCACTACATCTTCTAATGCCCCTATTGATGACCATTAAAGGAACCTTAAAGTTCCCAGCCTAAGTCTGTTGAGTTCCTAGAAAGCTAATTTTTTATTAGGCTTCTCATTGCCCAGAAAGTGGATTAGAAAAACCATGCAAAGAGGCTTGGGACTAACAAATCTGCTGCCTACCTAAACCAGGTGTAGAAGGAAAACTGAAGTTGGACATCAAAAGAGCTGAAAAATGTGAACAAACAACCCCTGATTTGGGGATCAGAATTCATGTTGATTTTTGTAAAAGGAAAAAACATACATATACTTTTTCTCTTCTTTCTCCTTTCAAAAGGAACTCATCAGTATGCTTTGGGCAGAGAGCTATTCAAACTCAAAGAATAGTGGGAAGACATCTCTAATACTTCAACTATCCCAAGACTCAGAGGCACATCCCGCAGTCCCCCCACAGAGTTAGTGTTTTATTTAAATTGCTGCCAAAACATAAATATGCAAACCCGCTCCAGTGAAAGGATTAAAATGAAAAATAAGGTGTACAACCAGCAGACACAGCATCGAAAATTAAGTTTACGTGGACATTTTTTCCCCTTTGGGGAAACACGTCTTGCCTCATCAATGAAAACGCTTAATTTAAAAGCCCTCTGATATAAACATGAGAAGATGCTCATATTACTCTTTTTTTTCCTGAGAGAGAGAGAGAGTCCTTGAACACAGAACATATTACCCTGACAGTCAACAAACTTAGTACTGTCTGACAAAGGTGAGGGTAAGCCCTGTTAAAATGTAAGGTTTGTGGTACAGCAGTTGAGGATTTACATTTGCACTGCTACTTCCAAGGCAATAGGTAACCTGGGATATCAAAGGTACTGCAAAATAACCTTAAGAAGTGAAACTTTTTTTAATTAAATGTCTTAACCCTTTTAATCTGAATTACTTATAGAGATGCCTAGGGCTTAGGAAGGAATGGTAAAAACTCCACATGGATAAACAATGTCATTAAACTTACTTTTAATACACCTTTAAATACTACACATATTTCTTC
Source organism: Charadrius vociferus (assembly GCF_000708025.1). NCBI lineage: Eukaryota > Metazoa > Chordata > Aves > Charadriiformes > Charadriidae > Charadrius > Charadrius vociferus. The sequence continues at coordinate 1,691,569 of NW_009647080.1, forward strand.
ACTGTATTTACACACACACATCCACTCTGTTTACAGAAATTACACTATTAAAAGTTTAATCTTTAACTTACCATACCTCACTGATTTATGCTAAAGGATGATGTCTCAAAATCGCTGATTTGGGGCATATATGACAAAAAAAAAGATATACTTTGCCAAGCCTTACTGTATAAGCATACTGGATGGATGACATTCCAGAATCAGCGATTTGGGGCATATGCGACAAGAAAAAAAACAACCCAAAACTCTTTTCCAAATGCTGCTGGAGGTGTGTCATTGACCTAGCCAGATATTTTTAGAACCCAAGTCAGCTAAACTTCAAAGTCTGCTTTCCTGGGACATGATGATGAATTGAACACAGAGAGTCTTTTCATCCTCTTTCAAGCTCATTAATTTTGTTACTGAATATAGCATTTCTTTAAAAATAATATTTCAATGCTAAATTCAAAGATAACTCATCCATTAAAGAGACACACAAACACACACTGAAACATCAGGATTATTTTAGCCTCTAAAGCAGAAAACATCTCAATGTTTTCATGCAGTACACTATCTACTAAATAAAATGTGAACAGTCTGCCAGGTACACAGTGCAACTAGGAATTGCGCTCTGTAATTCTGCACTGTTTTTAAACTTAAGTTGCAATTTTTTTAAATTAAGAATACCACCAATGTGAAAAGTGACATTTTCATATTCATCCATGCTTCCCATAGTGAGTGATACAATAGCTGCTTATTAGATGACAAAACATTTTCCACCTACCATTGCTCCAGCTTTTCTGCCGCTGCTCTGAAAGGGTAAAGATTATGACATTTATTCTTCAGACCTGCAGCTCAACTTTTTTTCTGGTCTTTTTCATTGACTGAAATCTCTCTCATAGCACAGACCTCATGGAAAACCATCTCTATAAAAGAAGGGCCAAGTCCTTTGTGCACTGAACAGAGACAGACACACGTGGCTTTCACGTACCACAGTGATCTGGAGGGTCTAAACTCCACCTGTGTGCCTTCATGTCTCACTCTCTGGGCACTTCTCAGCATTTTTGAAAGCTCAGGGCTAGCCGTGGGGAACCACCAGCCACACAGACCAGAGGGAGATTTAGGCTGTAACGATGCAACAGGCCAAGCATGAGGACACTGACATACAGCGACAAACCAGAGATTATGTCCCCTGTTGCAGCCTAGCCACCACATGGAAGGCATAGAGAGCCTCTTAGCATCGCAATAAGGGACTGGTATAAAACCAGTCCCTGCTACACATGGGATTCGTATCTAGCAAAATAGTCTTCTCATATGCAGAGCTCCGTTCTGTGCAGAGGAGTGACGGAACTCTTCTTTCCCCCTCAGTAAAAGCCCCCTCTCATTCTAATGAGGAAGGTAACCAACCCACCTGGCAAAAGAGCTCTGTGAAAGCATTTATTATTCTGTTTCTGTGGGCATAAGCACTACAGGCTGGAGATGAAACTCATGTCATTTGAGGGGACAGCGGTGGCACAATGCTTCCACGCGGCGATCTGGGTATTTCCTACTTCAGGGTAGCAGAAATCCCTGATGCTTGGCATGGTCCAGCACATTGCAGTGAGGAAAGAGGGGTGGGGGAGACTTTTTTAAATGACAGATAGCATAATCTCACAGGGACAATTAAGCAGGGTGCTGGGGGGAAGGTGATTTTCAGGTGAGGAAAGCTGCATTTCAGCACAGCTTTGCTGCAGTTCTGAGATGAACCCCAGCAAGGGGGTTTCCTCCCAGCCCAGCACTGCTCGGTGCTGCTGGAGCCAACAGGGCCATTCGCAGGGACAGCACCTCTGCCTGCATGTGCACAGCCCAGCCACACCACGAACCCTGGGGCATGCCTCCTCCACTTACTGGTGTGGGCTCAAGATGCAAACCACCAGGCACGCAGGTGCCCACCATCAGCACCCACAAGACCAGGGTCCTGGGATGAACACAGCATGCAACCGGATGCAGTGAAGCATCCTCAGGCCCCAGAAGAGCACGGGGAGAATTTTCTCCATGGACAATATCGTCTTTGTATCACCTTGGCTGAATGGAAGGACAAGTTTTGGAAAGCTTAGAAACAAAAACTGCAGTCTGTCAAGTCTTCATTGTTCGGTGACCCAGTCAGCCTAACACTGCATGTATGCCATGGCGTCACAAACAAGCTGGAACAGTAAATGTTTGCTATTCCTGGTTCCTTCGGTGCTCCCGTATTCATCAATCATGGCACGGAATACCTCAAAAAAGAAACTATCACTATTCATGTACCTTCTCCTAAATTAATAGCTTATAGATAATTATAGGCCTTTACTGTTTGACTGTTTTAGCGTTGAGCAACAGATCTCCATTTTGGATCAAAACCTGTCTTCTGTTGACAAAAGCAAAAACTGGCATGGTTAGATGTAGAGGTTTAATCTATGAAATGACATATTTCTTCCTCAACTTCAAAAACAAACAGTAGTAAAAAATGACACATAGCACCAGCCACGCTGCAAACAGCAGAAAGCAAATAAATCTCAAATCTTCTGTTGATTTTTACCAGCACATCTCTGCTGCCCTGCTTTCTTCGAGCACAGCTCAACCTCCCAGCAGTTCAGTGGAGATCAGTGCAAACTTCCAGACCGAACTTCCTCCTTGCTGAGAGAACGCAGGGAGGCAGCAGGTGCGTGCGGGCTTGAGAGGCAATAAAAGGCGCCAGTGGGGGAAGAGACGTTTTCTGCCTGTTAGGGGTCAGCTTAACTGGGAGGCTACAAGGAACCAGACAACGCCACAGCCAAAAATACATTATGCTGTTAAGCGTTTCACACGAACTCGCTCGCCCGTAAGACTGCTTTCTTGTGCGCCGGCCTGCGCGCTTCACGCATCTCCATACATGTGCTCTGCAGTGCCATCAGGCACTCGCACCAGGCTGAAAGAGACTTCTGTGCCGCCTTGCCACAGACCCGTAGCCGCAAGAGCTGTGCCTGAACGCAGTGACTCCTTAGGAGACACGCTGCGGCCGCCCTCCCGCGCAGTGCCCGTCCCCAAACAGCTCACCAGCGGTGGGCAAGCACCTGAGCTACTCCCGCCTTCCGAACTTCGCCGCAGCTACCTCAGCACCCTGACTCACAGCACCCAGCAGCAGCAGAGTTCTTGCAAGAGGGACGAAGAGCGCCAGGCATTGCCGGGAAAAATCAGAGGGCTCTCACGGTAACCGGCAACCAGCCAGCCCGGCAAAGCCGCGCGGCTCAACCCCAGCCC
>NW_009647080.1:1695678-1700152 GCF_000708025.1 Charadrius vociferus
GGCAGCTCGACTTGGTTCCCCTGCCCCGGCTGCTTCTCAGGAGCATTAACTTCTCCTGACATCTGCGGGGCCGAGGTACCAGTTCACAACTGCCCCGAGCGGGGGTGGGGGGGGAAGCTGGAGTTTCACAACCGGAACAGTTATAAGAAGGTTTTTTTGGTTTTTTTTTTGTTTTGTTTTGTTTTTTTTGTTTTTTAACAGAGATAGGTTGTTTTCAGTCATTGCTCGTAGAAGTACTAATGTTTTTTTAATGGAGAGTCACCAAGCATTCAGCCTGCGGTTCACATCACTGGAAACGACGATGCATGTGATTTGGGGAAATGGAGACTTTTTCCTTGATGGGGGAAAAAAAAATAAATGAAAAAGGAGTAGAAGTTTTAGGTGATATGTTTATCTTGTAAGTGAAATATGGCCATTAAAAAGGTACCTCTGCCAAGATCATCTATCTGCAGGAGGGGTGTTCTTACGCTGGCTCTGGACAATGTAGTATTGTGTTGCAAGGAGAGCTCAGGCAATGTTGCAAAGCTTTCTGTTCAGCTCATGCTGCTGACATGCTTAGAACCTGAAATACCGTAAAGATTTTTTCACGGGCTCGGTTTCAGGCTCTTTAATAGGCCCATCGTTTTCTCTTCTTCAAATAATTGCCAACTGTGGAAGCTAAAATTTTAGTTGTGGCTTAAAACCGTAGTGTGCCGTGTTCAAAGTGTCCTGCTTATACTGCGCAAGTGAGTGCTGTGCTGGAAAACCCAGGCAAAAATTTTTCAGTAGGGAAGGAGTTTTACAGCAACAATGTTCTCTTAATAGTATTGTTTTAATGGTAGCAGTTTGAATATATATAAAAATATATATTCATACATACATGCACACACACATACTTTAAATAGAAAAAGTAAGCAGTTTGGAAGGACTGAGTAGCCATGCCTAAGAGTTCCTAACATTTTCCATTAGAAGTCCTTCTTTCCAGTTGTTTAAAATTTGCCAGCCTGAAACGATCTGGATGGAACTTTCCATGGGCTGTGTCCGCCACAAGCGGGCTGCTTGTTGAGCTTCATCTAAAACCATTGACCTGCTTTTGGGAACAGAATAAAAAAGATTTATTACACACACGTTACAGATATTCTCAAAGCTTTTTTTCACTGTGGAAATCTTGTACCTCTGGGACAGTGACTTCAAGTTTAGATGTGGTAGTTTTCCTGGAATCAAGGGAATGCTTTTCATTGTCTTTGTGAAACTACTCAAGAGTGACCAACTGCCAGAGTTCTGGGGAAAAAGCCACACATAATCCATGTGGAGACTCAGGGGGTCAGCATATAAGATCTCTGAAGACCATAAGCATTCTTCAGCCCTTCACATTTCTGCCATGTGACTGGACTCCATCTATTTCTGCCACTCCAGGAGCAGAGTGCGATATCACATGGCTGTCTCTCTACAGTCAGTACTCAGCCATCTGGGCTTTGTGTGGTGGTGGAAACAGCTGCTCCGGAAAACAGCTGGAAGGAGAAAAGGACAGATGAAGAAAGCCAGGAGCGAGAGCACAAGAAGGAGGAAGATGGTGATTCTGAAGTGGGTTACCACAAGAAGCCCGGTGATGGGAACTAGAGCAAAGTTGGCTACAGATATAAAGGAACAGAAGCAAAGGGAGCTATGGTTAGGAGGACAGAATTGGTGAGGGAGGTGTATTAGCGAGAAGGGGGTGGGACAGAGGTTTGAGAAGAAAAGCAAGATGATATTAAGGAGGAAAATTAAAGGAAGGAAATTAAAATTATTGTTGAAAACTACTATTTGAGAATTTCGGTGCTCCTCTTCTTGTTTATCAAGCAACTTTGAAACACATAAGCAAAATACTGTCAGCTTATAGTTATGGAAGACTGGTACAATCCCAAAAGAAGGAGAAAGTACATTCTGTTTCCAAACCTGAGCTGTCAGCAGGAGAGCTTGGTTTAATGTCTCCTCAATGCAGTCGTTGGTGCACATCCTTCTGGGGGAGCTTTTCTAGCTTGGTTACAGGGTAGTACAGATGCATGGAGCCAGCAGCACAGTGCGTTATGCAGAGTCTGTGCTCCTGGAAAGGGAATCTCTGTTATAAGAGACGCTTGAACTGTCACTGCATAGCGCCAAGGGACATTTGACAGGGCTAAATCCAACTGAGCACACTGCTGGACCCAAACTGGCTCAGCAAAGATACATTCATGATACACTGCACTTAGACTAGAATGCTCTCCTGCACCATACCATGCTTGAATGGACCCATTCTGAGTATCTCTGCATCACTGCCATATTTGATTTATAAACTAATTTGCACATGGAAATTGTATGTCACTGTCTGTTGCCCCCATTTTCCACTGGCAAGACCACCTACAAGGTGTAAAAGTAGCCATAACCTGTCAGAACAAAAGGTTATTTAGGTCTCTTGTCTCTGACAGGGACAATTGTGGATGCTTAGACAAGGTATGCAAGAAACATGGCAAATAAAGAGCAATCCTTTTACTTTGTACTCTCCCAGCTTCTAGCCATCAGGACTTCCCAAGATGGAAATTTCATCTGGAATACCATTTTTAATAGCCACTGATGGGCCTATGTTACATGTCTAATATTTTTTGAATTCATTTATATTTTTTTACCTCCACAGTATCCCATGAGTTCCGCTATTAAATTATGTGCTACATGAAAAAGAGTTTCCTTTGATTTGTCTTAAAGCAGCTGCCTTGTAATTTCATTGGGTGCTGTCTTGTTCTTGTGCTGTGAGAAATAAGTGAGTAATCATTGCTTAATCACCTCCCCCATGCTATTCGTAACTTTGTATACCCTGAATTGTCTCTTGTTCTCACTGAGGAGTCTAGTTAATCTCTCATTATATGGAAGTCATTGCTATCTTTGTTCTTCCTTTTCACCCTTTTCTGTTTCTATTTTTGAAAGGGAGACGCTATAGATTTATGTGGTAACGTAATGTTTTGTTCTGTATTCCTTTACTGGGAATTCCTAACATCATCCCCAGTGACTTCAAAGTCTATTATCTCAAAGGTAATAGGTAATTTACAGCCTAACGTGTATGTATAATCAAGATTTGCTTTTTCCTGTTTACATTTATCAATATTAAGTGTTAACAGTCTTTAAATTGCCCCACAATACAAGAATGTGGTCTGTGGAAGTTGTAACTGTTGATGTATTTCAACTCCATAATGGAACTTTGATTATCTTGAATTATTTCATGTCCTTGCTAACTTTGTCTTCTCATCTCCTTTTTCAAAAACCTAATGTGTTCAACAGGACAGGTTCGTTCATATTAATTTCCAACTCAACTTTTACTTTCATCCTTTATTTATTTCCAGGAGGGACTATCCTCTACTGTTCTTAGAATCATCATAGAATCATAGAATGGTTTAGGTTGGAAAGGACCTTGAAGACCATCTAGTTCCAACTCCCCTGCCATGGGCAAGGACACCTCCCACTAGACCAGGTTGCCCAAGCCCATGTCCAGCCTGGCCTTGAACACCTCCAGAGATGGGGCCTCAACAACCTCTCTGGGCAACCTGGTTTAGCGCCTTACCACCCTCAAAGTGAAAAACTTCTTCCTAATGTTTAATCTAACCCTGCCCTCTTCCAGTTTAAAGCCATTCCCCCTCTTCCTGTTACTACATGCCCTAGTAAAAAGTCCTTCCCCAGCTCTCCTGTAGGCCCCCTTTAGGTACTGGAAGGCCGCAATAAGATCTCCCCGGAGCCTTCTCTTCTCCAGGCTGAACAGCCCCAACTCTCTCAGCCTCTCCTCATAGGATCTCCTCTCCTCAGATCATCCTCGTGGCCCTCCTCTGGACACACTCCAGCAGGTCCATGTCCTTCTTACGTTGAGGACTCCAGAGCTGGACGCAGTTCAGTGATTACTTTGAAGTTCTGTGATTACTTTGTTTCTGTGGGTGCAAAACCCTACCCCCAATAATCTGGAAATACAAATATAGTTTCTTGACAGAATCACCCTCAGTGTCCAGAGAACACGAACGGATTCGTGATGTATAACTTCTGTACAATGGCTATAGTTTCCCCATTATATCGTAGTTACCTGGGTGTCTACTTGTTTCATCATTTGCTCTGCAGTTTCTACCTGTTTGCATATGGGAGTCCCACTCTGTGATTTTCTGATCCTGCCTGATTGATACGGTTCCATATGGTGAGTGTTACTCTTCAGTGGAAGGTTTTGTTTTATGATTTAAACAGTAGAAGACCGTTCACTGGACAATGTGGAGAAGCCTCAGAGACAGTCATTTAATAGTTAGGAAATGCGGGAATGAAGGTTGCCAGTGCAGCACCCAAACACAGCATAGCAACATTCAAAGACAATTAGAATGATCTTATCAATAGAAATTTTACTCTGATACTAAAAAGTCCCTTTTATCATTGCACAGGTATTTTAAACTCTGGCCTTGCCAATACTAATTTTGGAAGAATCCAGAAAAGGTTGGAAAAGGGGGAAAGGGAAGGG
>NW_009647080.1:1700162-1705737 GCF_000708025.1 Charadrius vociferus
GGGGGGTAACCAAGAATTTGATTCCACAGTTAAGGAAATAATGATGTGAAAGTGCCCATAACATATCTTATGTGTGTGAATGAAACTCATCAGAGGTGAGCTAGAAATTACTCCTGTGCTCCTTTTGCTTCAGAATGAAGGGGAATGGGTTTGGTTTTAAATCCTGATTCCTTTTGACATTGGAAACTCAGGCATAGGGACCATGGTGGCCTGTGGATGAACTGCAGGTCTAGAAGATACACGATACTGCAAGAAACAAAGCTGAGCAACTGAGAGAGAAAGTGGTTGGCTATTTTTTCTAGGTAACATCTGTACATCCACATGGCTGTAAAGTTGTAGCACTGATGGCCTTCACCAGTATCAAAAGAGAATGTTATCTGCCGAAGGAGGCTTCAGAGATCAGTGGATAATGATTTTTTAATATTTTAAAATAATAGTGAATTAGAATCAGAATCTATTGGTGCAAAATTAAAGACAGTGGAAGACAATGAACAGAGGTTTATATATACTTTATAGCTTGTGATTTGTTCTACCGACACGAGGCCACCTGTGTGTAGCCTTGAGATAATTTTGCAGCCTAGGTTTTTTTCATGCTGCTGAGAGGGATCACTTGACTTTAATAAAACCAGTGGTCATACGGCAGGCGTGTGTAAATATAGAAGAATTCTTTTTTGCATTTACTAGTGAATTCAAAAGAAGATGGTTTATATCAGATCTTTTAGTGAGCTCTACTCTTTTTCCTTCATTTTAGATGTAGAAGACTGTGTAATACAGCTTGAAACTAAAACTGTGGAAGGGCATTTTGTGATTTACAAAATGAGAAATTGCAAAAATTGAAGTGTACGAAGAATTACTCATAACTAATATGAAAAAGGTAAAGGTTCATGGAAATAGTTCAGGACCCAGGCAGTAACTATTGGACACGTGGAGATTTCAATTCAACTACATTTAAGGAAATCAAGAGAAGGATTTTATAAAGAAAATGGAGGATGTCCAGGTGTATTGAAATAATGTTTCATATTAAAAAGCTATTTAAATAATTGTGTTTGTGTTCTTAAGAAAGGATTTGCGGATCAGTCAGGTAAAGGCAAATTGTAGTGCACAAAGGTTTTTGATAGTAACATTCCTTCAAAATTCCAGGTTTAAGTTTACTAGGAACCATCAGTGTATCCAGCATAACTCTTCTTACTTATGTCAAATGAAAACAGAACACAAAGATAATTTAATATAGCATGACTTTTCAGCTTCTTTGCATTGTACTTCACTGGCAACTTGTTTTTCGGTAGTATCATCCCAGTCTTCACAGTGGAAGTATCTTACAGTTTGTTCTCTTCTACCATCTAGAGGGGAAACTGTACAACACAGAGAAAAGTAATTTTAACTTTGCCAGAAAGTTAGACAAATATTTCCAATTCCTTATATCATAATTGTTTCCCAGAAATCCTTTTTGCAGTAAATATAATAGGTGGGGGAAAAAAAAAGATGTTGAAACCAGTCAAGACTTACAGTTAGCAGAAAGTTATTCTAGTGTTTTTAAAGCTGTAGGTGTAATACTACAATTTTATATAAAGAATAATTAAACTTGTATAAGCAAAAAAGCCCTTTCAATTGTAGTTAAAAGTCTCATGGAAAAGATTAAAGTACATTACAGGAATCATTCAGTACTGTTGAGTGGATTTAGAGAGCCAAGATCTACAAAGTTTTTTGTCCACTACTGCTATCAAGTAACAGTTAGCTAACTCCACTGCTCTGCAACATGTGTAGCCTGAATAAGATATCTAGTAACACTAGTGCTAACTGAACACTTTGTCCTACAGTACACTGTTAAAGAGGTCTAATTGTATGTATGAGTATGCCAGTTGTGGATAGTCATGACTTTTTCAATTAATGTCCAAAGAAAAAAAGAAATTATGGATAAGTATGATTTGAAGCTGATTTAAGATGACCAATATATTAATTATGTAAATACAAGAAATTCTGGATTGTAAAGACTTTTGAATCTGTTTGTTTCATAGAAATTGCCTTTTTCTACTTTAAATTGGTACTTCATTACTCTATTTGAGTGAATATCTGTGGCGATCTAGTCAACGCATGCTCAGCTAAAATCTCATCCAGGTTCTCATTGTCTCTTGTTTTGATTACTGAAACTTTTTTTTCCTGCAGCATTGGTAAATTTACCCTTGTCTGATTAGACACTTGTCTGCAAAGTGTATTTCCCAAATTCACCTCTTTGAACATGTCACTCCTATTTTTGCGCATTCTGTTTTGCTCCGTCTTGTGTCATTCTTCCTTTTCTAGGTTCCCATTGTCTGTCCATCCACCCTAAGACAAGCGTTAGCCCTTATGTTAGATTTTCAAACAAGCATTCCTGGGTTTTTTTCTGAACTTGCCCTTCTACAGTTAGGAGTTGACCCCAATAAACATGCAAGATTAATATACTATCCTCTTTTAAATTACTTCTTAAAACTTTTTCTTTCTTATTGTTTCAAGCGGGGGGGGGGGGGGGTGGGGGGTGTTACAGGACGGGACGCTTTTCCACTGAAAGCTTGTCAACAGAGAGTTGTTATGCTGAGATCACAGCATATTCACTGATTAGTGCTGTCTTATTGTTTCCTTGGCCTCCTACGCCAGCTGGTCTATATCCAGCTTTGAATCCTGCCTCCTACTTAGATCATTAGCCCCTTCAGCTGGGGCCGCCTGCTTTATTCTGGGCTTGTGTAACATCCAGCAAAATAGGGTCTTCCTCCATGAATACAGCTGCTTGGTGCAGTGATAATAAACATAATAAATGTATTACTGCTGTGATTATTATTATGAATATAATATTTATATGCATGGGGAAAAGGACTGAATTCAACGCCCAGTAAGCTCCACCAGAAAGAACACGACCCAGTTAACAATGAGACCTTTAAGTGTATTTTCATCACTGGCAAAGGCAGGACCCCTGCTGGCTGATCTGTAAAACATTGATGATGTTTGTTTTAAAGGCAGTCACTTAACAGACCCTCCTGTGCAGATCGGTTCCTGTCGCTGCCTCAAGCCAGGATCATCAAAGAAAGGTTGTGGATACTACAAGGAAGAGAAACTGAAACCTTCACCTTCAAAGTCCCCTGTGAATCACATCTGTCAGCAGATATTTTATGAACTTACTGTTGGCACACCTTCTGGCTGTCCCATAAGTGTGAGGCTACTTCTGTAGGAAAAAGGAGACCTGGTTAAGGAAAACAATTTAGATGAAGTTGAGCATTGTCAGCCTCAGCAGCTGCTCAGAGAGACTACCATGCCTACAGTGTTAAGTGACTGTATGTGAACAAATTCCATGTTTCTTAGCAGTGCAAGAAAATAAAAAGTAATCATCTGCCCTACTGTAAAGCTAGACAACCAAATAAGTGTTTAGTTTTATTAGCGGTCCAACTAGACCAATCTCATAACACAGCATGCATTTTCCACAAGGCTAAGATGGTGCAGATGCGTGGAAAACTGGGCCTCCAAGTGCCACAGTGCAACAGAAGAGTACACAAAGATAATTTTTTTTTGCACCGAGGGGCTTGATATTACATGGATAATGTGATCTCACCATGTATTGAAAAGATGATTGCCTCTGCCCTGTCTGCTGTAGCCCTACCATTTAGCTCCTCTTTCAAAAGTCAGCTCCCTTACCACCAGCAATAAGCCCTTTGCCCAAGCTGGCAGAAAAGTGATGAGCTTGTCTTTGCTGGATGTTTTTCACTGCATATTTTACAGGCTCATCTAAGAAATGGATTGATTGGCAGTGATGCAGTCTGCTAGATTAAGTCAAACTTTAATGAGTTTCAGCAACTGTTGTCTTGTTCAAGTGATGACACTTAAATACTTTGGGGAATTTTAAAGTCCAGTGTGAAAGAAGTGATGGAAATGGCTGAGGTAGCTGAAAGCTCCACTCACACATTGCTGGCAGTGGAGATTCCCTGGCTATAAGGCCAGTAGTGACCCTGATGGTCACAAAGTCTGAACTAGTGGGAGATACAATGTACGAAGCTTCATTTTAGAAGGATTCAACTTTCCTTTTGTCTTCCTACTTTAGCTTTCTTTCCACTGAGTCAGTTTTGGACTTCATTCAGAGAATATGTTTGTATTTTTGGTGCTTGATCTCTAACTAAGCTATCAGATGCTTCCCTTACATTTGAGGGCGAGTTTCACTCAGTTTCTCAATTTGTTGTACATATTTTCCATACATCTGTGTCAGTGAGATGTTGAGCTTCACTACAAAAAGCTCTTACCTGACTTTGTACTGCAGAGGTGGCCAAGGCACCATGGACACCTGAACTCTCAAAAACTCATTCTGTACACCTAGTGATGGAGCTTGTCTCAGAAGAGAAACTTAAAAGGTTCAGGGGTTAAAGATTGAAGAAAAAAAAAAATCCACTCTGATGAGGGAACATAAGCTTTTTATAACAACTGTTTCATGTTGAGACTAGAGCCTAGCTTTAAGGAAAGTGGGTACTCCAGCTTTTAAAATTGTTAGGAATAGAGAAGAAGTATAATCCTAGCAAAGTTATTCTGATGGATAATTGTCCTGAGAGACAGGGAGAGAAGGGAAAAAATGAATACTTAATGTAGAGGAAGACCTGATTCTCCTGTCATGAAGAGGTAAAATAGGAGTTATAACTTTGTAATTTTTGTAGACAAAAACCTGATTGTCTTTAAATCAGAAACCAACTCTGTTCTTTACTCTTATTAAAAAGGAAGCTCCAAATTAAAATTGCCAACCTAAAAATGTAATATACACCAGTACCTTCTCAGTATCATTTTTTCACATAGGCAGTAGCTGGTGTTAACAGAAGGGTGCTGAATCATAGAATCATAGAATGGTTTAGGTTGGAAAGGACCTTGAAGATCATTGAGTTCCAACCCCCCTGCCATGGACAGGGACACCTCCCAGTAGACCAGGTTGCCCAAGCCCACATCCAGCCTGGCCTTGAACACCTCCAGGGATGGGGCCTCAACAACCTCTCTGGGCAACCTGTTTTAGTGCCTTACCACCCTCAAAGTGAAAAACTTCTTCCTAATGTTTAATCTAAACCTGCCCTCTTCCAGTTTAAAGCCATTCCCCCTCGTCCTATCACTATATGCCCTAGTAAAAAGTCCTTCCCCAGCTCTCCTGTAGGCCCCCTTTAGGTACTGGAAGGCCGCAATAAGATCTCCCCAGATCCTTCTCTTCTCCAGGCTGAACAACCCCAGCTCTCTCAGCCTCTCCTCATAGGAGAGGTGCTTCAGCCCTCGGATCATCCTCGTGGCCCTCCTCTGGACACACTCCAGCAGGTCCATGTCGTTATGTTAAAGGCTTCAGAGCTGGATGCAGACTCCAGGTGGAGTCTCACAAGAGTGGAGTAGAGGGGCAGGATCACCTCCCTTGACCTGCTGGCCACACTTCTTTTGATGCAGCCCAGGATACGGTTGACCTTCTGGGCTGTGATTGCACATTGCTGGCTCATGCTGAGCTTCTCGTCAATCAGCACATCCAGGTCCTTCTCCTCAGGGCTGCTCTCCAGCCATTCCCTGCCGAGCCTGTATTTGTGCTTGGGATTGCCCTGAC
>NW_009647080.1:1707002-1713738 GCF_000708025.1 Charadrius vociferus
ATCCCATGGCACCATACCAAGCAGATTCTTCAAGAGGCCAAAGTCCGCTCTCCTAAAGTCCAGGGTGGTCAGCTTGCTGTGCACCTTCCTCACTGCCTCAAGGATCTTGAACTTGACCATTTCATGGTCACTACAGCCCAGTCTACCCTTGAGTTTGACGCTGTCTACCAGCCCAACCTTGTTGGTAAGAACAAGGTCCACCATAGCTCCTCTCCTCGTTGGCTCCTCAACCACTTGGTGAAGGAAGTTGTTGTCAATGCAATTCCAGAACCTCCTGGATTGCCTATGCCTGGCCGTGTTACCCTTCCAACAGGTGTCGGGGTGGTTGAAGTCACCCATGAGGACCAGGGTCTATGAACATGACGCCGCCCCTATCTCTCTATAGAGGGATTCATCCGCTTGGTCTTCTTGGTTGGGTGGCCTGTAGCAGACCCCCACTGTAATGTCTCCTGCTCCCGATTTCCCTTTAATCCCGACCCATAGGCTCTCAGTTGGCTCTTTATCCATCCCTAGGCTGAGCTCCATGCATTCCAGCTGCTCGTTGACATATAAGGCAACCCGTTATAACATATAAGGCTCCTCGTTTCCCTTGCCTGTCTCTCCTGAAGAGCCTGTAGCCTTCCATGCCAACACTCCAGTTGGAGGAGTCATCCCACCATGTTTCTACAGTGCCAATGAGATCATAGCCTTGGAGGCATGCACACATCTCTAGCTCCTCCTGTTTGTTCCCCATGCTACGTGCATTTGCATAGAGGCACTTCAGCCATGCTTTCATTGAGGCTGACTTAGCTGGAGCAGTTGGGGTTACTTTGTGCAAGTAATGAAGCTGGTGATCTGTAGTGCTGGACAGGAAGACAGCTAGTCCTGGCAACCCTTTCTTTAGGTACGTTGCAGTGCCCTCTATAGTGATAACTTTCAGAACCTTTTTCCTTGTTTTCCTTCAGCATCATTTCTGAGGGGCAGTTAGACCTGCTCCAGAGCCTTAGTTGAACACGTGCCTACTGGGAGTCTGATGTTTCCAGTTGGTTCTATAGGAATATTCTCTTCCTTCTATCTCACTGTTGAATCCCTGGTCCAATACAGGCTTTCTTCATATGAGGTCATTGCTTCTGTCACTACATGGGCAAAATAGCTGCTTCTGAAGTGAATGACCCAATTACTGTGGTAACAGATGGGCCAGTATACAATGCGCTTGCCAGCTGACTGCTTGCAAACATGTTTTTAAACGGATATCATCATAATTTGCTACACAGGAACTGACAAATTGCATTCTACTTGACAGAGTATGATAGGGAGCTGCTGTAGTGACAGCCTCCTAGACAGCTGATGAAAGATCTTTTCCATCCCATGCATAGCCAAGGTTGACAGTAAGGGTGATCGCCATTACGTGGTTATTGAACTGCGGTAGTTTCCATTGAAGTCTGCTGCTTCCCTGAGTTATCCCTATAGGGAAACATTTAGGCTTCTGATCTAACCTGAATTTATCTTCTCTAGCTAGGCTGCAGCTACATCCTATAGATTGCTGCTCTAGATCGCTGCTGAGCACCACTATGGACCATATACATTCTAGCTATGTGGGTTTTTTCAAATGCCACCACTGATTTTAGGGGCCTGGCCAGGGACTTTTAGGGAGGGCTTCCTGATGTCTTGAAAGCAAGCAGTTTAATGATTTTGGTTTAAATTCAAACTGTGGAGGATTGCAGTTTACGTTTACCTTGTAAACAGAGGGATGCATCCAAGCGTTGTTTGTCTTGAAAAAGATCAAGAGTGATTCCGGCTCCACTGCTCCACTGTGTCTACCAATGGGAAAAATCTTCTCTTCATCTAGGCTGTGGGACCAGTGAAATGAAGAGGTAGTGGGACAGTATCTGAAAAAGAACAACACTCAGGACTCCAGTCCCAAACCCCCATGTATGCAAAGCGCTTTCCTCAACCACCACAGAGGAGCTTATTCAGTGACTGTGCTGTCATGGCCTGACTCTCCCTACAAGGCACCCTGACTACTGCGACATGCAGAAGGAAACAACAGGGTGCAACAGAGAATTAATACTGCTGAAAGTAAATTAACTCTGAGTGTCCCTGCTCAGCAGTCCCTGCTTCCCCTTTGCATTGGATTTGCCAGCTTTTCCACACTTTTCCCTGCACTGCAGATTTGATGCTGGGGGTGGGAGGAACAGCAAGGCTATTTGTCCTCTCCACATTGGAAAACCATAGCTTTGCACAGTAACTTTTCCTCTTGAAAAGTTTTTCTGGGCATGGGAGTGGAAGAGCACGTTGGTAACAGCATCCCAGAGTTTTACATTAGACTTTTGGAAGGCTAAAACTAGCCTGTGCAGTACAGGATGGTAAAGCATGACCTAATGTTGCAACTCCCATTCTAATTTACCTCTGCTTAATTCAACTCAGGTTGGATGTGCAGATAATGAAGAGTTGACTGCTTGCTCAAACTGTTTCTTTGGTTTCTTATTTATTTCATGCCGGTGTCATGAAATAAAAAAATTCTATCACAAAGTCCCCATTTGTTGATTTAAGATCCCTGCAGATATAGCATCCATCTTCATTTTTGGATGTGGCAAAGAGTGAAAAACACACAGATAGAGTCCTAATATTCCCAAGGGATGTAATGGAAAGAAAACAAGAAAATGAAAACCACTAAATGATTAAAAAATCTGTTGTGACAACAAGTTATTCCAGCTTACTAAGGTTTCTGAACAAGTTGTGGATCCAAAAATCACACTGTCCTAAAAGTGGGGTCCTTTCAGTAGGTACTAACTCTTTGTTGCATAACATACTCATTGCTATCTGCAAATTGCAATAGTTTTACTGGCAGAAATATTCCTTGTAAATAAACAAACGATCCTTTACCTCTGCAGGATGTGCCTGGGGCTGCCCCATGCATCACTGAATACCTTTCCAGTTTCTGGCACCATCTTTGGGGTTCCTCAGCCTCAGAGGGCTGAGTACAAGAAAAACCCAGGTACTGCTTCATAGGTATAAGGAAATGCAGCAATTATTTCCTAAATATGTGACTGTACTTGAAGATTGTGTTTGGCTTGCATTTTACACAGTGCAAAGTTCTGTAACTTAGGAGATAGCCTCAGTTATTTACTGCTGAAAAGTAAAACTGAAAGGCTTTTTGCACTTGAACTTCATTCCTGAATTCAAGACTGTGAACAGGGAAAGCAAGAAAATACTTATTTGAAAGTACTTATTACTTATTATTCCAGGCAAATATTCCAAAAGCCTATTTAACAGCTAAAGTTTAAAGAGGAAAGTCTATTGTAAATCGTTAGCGAACATTGTATGTTATAGGAGTATATGTCAGGAGTATAACGGCAGAAACTTCTAGATGGTTAGCAGGCATGCTGAGAAGCAAATAATTGAGCAGCTGGGCTAATAACAAATAGAAATGGATTAGCTGTTTTTTCAAAGCTGTGCTAATTGTTTATTTTGACTCTATAAACTATGTCTATGTCGTTGGCCTAAGGAAACTTGAGAACCTTGAACTTCATGGAGAGCTCTGCTCTGTGTTTGATGCATCAGAACAGATGAGGATAAAAGTTTTAACTTCTACTTTACTCCAGACTTACAATCAGACTTTATTCCAGATTTACAGGCAGTCACATTCATCAACTGCTACTTAGGTTAAATTGGTTTGGTTTTTTTTCTCACTAATACGTTGCTTTTTAGAATTAGATGGATACTTTATGAAAGACTGGTGAGAATACAGAATTGGACAGGCAAAAGCTTCTCCACACTATCTGCATTTTCAAATACTATTTTCATTGCCAGATAGCTCCATTTTGACATTGTCCCCTATAGCTTACAGTGAAAGTGGCTCAGGACATTCCCTTATTAAGGCTTTTCTAGTTTTGTGAAACCACTCCATACTGAGAGAAATCTGTCCCAAAGAATATGATGCTGAAACCTAAATGTCATCACTAAGCATCCGATTTATAGTAGCTCCTTAAATATATGCTGAATAATTTTTTTAAAGAAAAAAATCCCATATTAATAACAAAATGGTCAGTATTCAAAGAAATGTTTAATAAATGGAAAATGGATGAAGAGAGAGCAAACCAATGTAGAATAAAAATTAAATAAATGTAAAAGAAAAGGAAATAAATGTCAATTAATTGCTGTTGACAGAAAGATACTTTTGCAGGGCCATGTTAATCTGACATCTGTATTATATTTGTGGTTATTATTAAATGAACATAGTAAAATTGTTTCAAGGCTGTAAATATCACTTCCCATAACATTTGTGGACAACACAGATTTGCCTAATTAGAATTACTTGGGCGGACAGGCACCTGTACAAAGCGATCTGAGTCATTCTGGGATGACCTGGACCTTTTCAAACAAATTGTAGCCAAACATAGAATCGCACAAGAAACAGAGGCTCTGCCTACACCATAGGCTGCCAGGGAGTGCCATGACTTTGGGAGGAATTGCAGGAAACTATAGCTGAGCAAAGTCTCCAAGTGCAATGCTGCAAATTGGCACAGCTTCAAAATAATGCAGAAGGGAGTTGAGAACTAAGACTACACTAGAAGTCTGCATAACTGCATTAGCTATCCTTATTTAAAAGGATGTTGAAAATGGCGTTGATACAGAAGAGAGCAGCAGTATTTATTATCGAACCGTAGAAAATGCCTTATGAACAGAGACCTGAAAAACACAATCTGTTATAAAAATCAGGTTTGCTTACAGTGTATAAGTATCTTCTGAAGAAGGAGGTTCTGAATGACCATATGCTGACAGAAAAAAAAAAAAAAAGTAATCAGTGACTGGAAATTTGAGCCGTGTACTTCGAAACAGATAATAAGCTCAAATGATTAAGAGGAACATATTCTCAAAAAAAAAGTGGGGAATGTTCCATCTCTTTTTATATTAAAATCAAGTTTTAATTTCTTTCCAGGAAGTGCAGTTTAGTATTCTAATCAAACACAAGTCACTGGGTGAACTAGTAGGATATAACAGTGAAATTTAGGAGTCAATAATATTCTCCAAAATGGGGTGGCCACATTTAAGTGATTTACCAGGAATGGTCCTGGGCCCACAGTGACTCCTGAACTATGCCCAGAACTGGTTTGGGAGAACAGTAGTTAGACTAGACAAAACCATGCCAGCAACTGTTCTAATAATTTAAAAGTTAAAAAATAAAAATTCATGACTGAAAGTGTTCCCTGATGTTCTTCAACTTCTCAATAACACATAAGTCTCTGGACAGATCACCTCACTTGAGATTTTTACTTCTAAGGGTCTTTGTTTATTTCTCTCTTTCTTACAGAAAAAGGTACAAATTAGGTGATTTTTTTTAAAATTCAGACCTAGAGGAATTAAGGTGCAAAGCCACGTGATTCAGTAGCACACAAAACTTAAGCTCTTCCTCAGCAAAACTGTAAGCTAGACAAAAATCAGGGGAGAGAATTACTCAACAGAACAGTTTATGAGTACAGAACACTGACTTAATCCACCCACACACCTTGTCCTACATTCTTTGGGCCCACCTCCCACCAACCACCCCTCCACAGGATAAGAAAGGAAAAAGAAGAAAAACCACCTCCCTTCCCAACACCTTCCAACCCTTCCTTTCTAAATGTACCCCGCTCAGATGGTTAATGTTGCACACCTGGTGCCAAAAGATCTCAAGATATGCATCATCTGAAGCTAAATGGGTCTTGTTGAAACAAAAGATGTGGAAATACTGAAACTCAGAAACAGAGGGTGATTTTTGTTCCTTAGCCTGCATCCCATTCCCTGCCTGTTAACAGCAAGGTAACTTCTGCTATTCCTTTCATTTACATCCCAATTTAAACCGTTAATGCTTGTGCATTGGTTTGATGTAACCAGTTAACTCTGTATGAAGGATAACTTCATTTTAACATTGTTGGAGACTACGTTCAGATGCCTGGAAGTGAGCAGATGAAATAACAGGTTTAAGTTGTTGTTATAATTTCAATGAGCACAAGAAGAGTCTCTTTAAACAGACAGCCCGGCTTTAGACAAAGAGCCTCAATGGCAGGCAAAAGCAAGCTGTATTGCTAACCTTTTACTTTATTAACACACTCTGCTGGTATTGCTGTGAAATCAGTATTCACCAAATTACTCACTGATCTCATACTTGTACTAGCACAGCCGATTTTTTTAACCTTAAATCACAATCAGCCTAAATAAGCACCACTAAGGAAACCTAGCTATTAAAAAACTTGACTGCACTTAGTTATTAGGTTTGTAAGTATTTTCTCAGTAGCAGTTCTTGCTTCTCTAAGTACACAATCACTTAAAACAATTGTAAACTGGCAATAGGTGGAAAAGGATTCTGAGCAACAGTTGAGAAGACTTGGATATATATCTTTTTGTTTGGTTATTGCTATTTTGCATGGAGTTTTTTTGGTAGGTGAGTAGGGCTTTATAAATTGGAAGAGAACACAGAGCTGTCAGTGAACTGAGGAAGTGTGCATGGGTAAGGTTATGACCAGTGCATCTGGAAGAAAAACAAAATCTCAAATTGGGGAGCTGATAATCAGGGGATTGTTCTTTCTGTCTGTCATGACACTTCCATTTCAAGGTCCCATCTGACTTGATCTAGTCAGAAAATAGTTCAGATTCAAGCAGGAGACTGACCTGCATAACCAGGTCATAACCACCTGCATAAGCCTTCTCTGCTTCTACAACTCTCTGCTAATTTAACACCAGTATCTTCTATCAGCAGCATGTGAATGTGTCAATT
>NW_009647080.1:1713781-1725760 GCF_000708025.1 Charadrius vociferus
CTCAGAGATTTCTGGCAGTCCTTAGACCAAGAAAGCAATCTTCAAGCAGCACATTTTATAACACTCCACAGGCTTTTTGTGTATTTCAGTAGTGCTGCCCCATTCGGTAAATCAGGAATATGCAATTATCCTGTTGTCTTTGCTGCCCTTTACCTCAAAAGTGAGATTTCTTGTATCTCTGCGAGACTGCATATTTAGCCATGGTGTTTCCTGGAATGCAAAGAGACATAACATTTGATACAACATTGATGAAGTTGTTGACTAGTTCATGAAAATCTCACTAATCTCAGGGCAACAGTCTCCAAAGTTTCCAAGCTCCTAAGGTTTCCCATCTGTCTCACAAGCTTAGAAATGGCGTGCTGCAAAATCAGATGAATGTGAGATCTGAAGAAATCTGCTGTTTCCCAACTGATTTGCTGCCATCTCTTTCCCAGAAAGACAAGATCTTCCCAGATGAGTCAGACATAAAAGTGAATTGAGGACCAAAACAAGAATGCATTTATACCCCAGCACAGCTAACTCAACTTGCATCATACATTTTCTGAAATTGAAATGCTAAATTGTTTATGAAAAACAGAGTACAAGCCTCTATTTTCTATTCTGCTAAGTTTAGAATTTAAATCTGAGACATGAATTATCTTTGTTCTGATTATAATAAGAAAGATATCTTACACAAAATTAAAAAAAAAAAAGCTAGAATCAGAGGAGCACTTCCCTTCTGTTCACCTTGATAAATAATAATATGCTTTGCAAGTATATTCTTCTTTCAACAGCTACTCTCTTTAGTCTCAGAATATTGATGTCTGGCTACTGAGGATTTTCATGGACTTGAATCTCTTTGTTTTTATAAAAGATGCATAGCAAGACCGATCATCTTGAGAATTGAGTCCTAAAATCTTTATGCATGACCAGATTGTGCTCAAACCTGGGGACATATAGGGACCAGAAAACCTGACAAGAGGTTTTCATTTGGGCAAGGACTGCATCACAACAGACGCTATTCCCTAGTAGCAGTACAGAGCAATTTACATTAGTGTCTTATGTCACAACTGTCCATTCCACAAGCTTCATCATTTTCTAAGACTTTGACAGCCACATCATAGCACCGCCACTTTTGCATATGGAAGTTCTCCAGAGGAAGGGAGAAAGGTTTGCTCATCTTTGGATATTACTTGGAGTCCCTCCCACCTCACCACTATCACTCACAACCTCAACAGCCAGCTATTCCAATATTTATAATCCTTCTCCTCGCAACGGTACCCACGGAGTGCAATGAGCATTAGTTACAAGAAGTTGATTTTTGTAAGAGACAAAGACTGGTGAGATCAAAGCAAAGTCAACTGCAATGAAATGGTGGCAGGAAATGGCATGGTTTGGTGGGAGGATGTTCTGAGAAAGGCCAACCTAAGTAAATAATAAGAAAAGTAGGCAAACGGGACCTTGCCAAGCATAGGTGTGCATTAAAACTGAGATTAAAAGGATGATCAACAGCTGCGCCTTGTAGCTGTTTGTCCCAGCTGCATCTGCAGCTGGTTTTTCCCCTGAGTTTGGGGGCAGATGGTATCACCCCTACAGGCATTTTACGCAGAAGAGTCCTGAGAGTGGGACAATGCCAGCTGATCTCTACCATGTCAGCTTTTACTGCCAGGTCTGGGGAAACTTGGAGCTGCAGCTGCTCTCTGACAAACTGAACATAGCCCAGAGTCACAGCAACAAGAGAAAAAGCATTGGCCCTGTTAATATCCCTTCCACAGTCAGCATAGTACAGAGACCGCTATTAGGAACATGTGGCATTAAGTAGTTTGTCCAGCTGTGGTTCAGCCAAGAGGAAGGCCGTGCGGGACTGTTGTGCAGATGGAGCAGAGGCTGTAAGGTCAAAGCTACTTGCTGAAGATCTCAACGGTGGAAGGTGAGATGTCGTTGGTTGCAATTTTCTCTTTGACCACCAGACTCCACTGTCCTGCCTGGGATGTGGGCAGCTGTGACAGCCACGTCTTCACTGAACTTGGTGCTCCCAGCGTCCCACCTTGGAAAGCAGGAGCGGTGAGAAAAGACTGGAGGAATGAGAAGTAGTGTAGATCACCTGTTATGCTGAGATGGATGA
The DNA here is from genome assembly GCF_000708025.1 of Charadrius vociferus. Taxonomy (NCBI): domain Eukaryota; kingdom Metazoa; phylum Chordata; class Aves; order Charadriiformes; family Charadriidae; genus Charadrius; species Charadrius vociferus. The sequence continues at coordinate 1,715,886 of NW_009647080.1, forward strand.
GGAACAATTGAAACATGGCAAAACAGCGAAAATTCAACTGAACACATTAACTGAACTCCTGCAAAGCACAACCAAGAAAAAGGCTGGAGTTTCATGGACTCTTTGAGCTGGTGGCATCTCAGCTCCCTTTTTTCCAGGCACCTGGATCATCCCTGTCTCTACGTTGTCCCCTCCCTTGTGTTGGCACAAAAAAAATTCTGTGCAGCCCTGCAGTGAAAACAGATCAGGAACTGATACGAGCTAAGACTAACCCAGCCCAAATAATAGTTGGCTCTAACTCAGATCAGTTCCCCAGCCACAGGCAAAGGGAGGGGTAGCACAGGGACAGGAACAAATGATAAGTGAAAGGCAGGACTGCTTCTTCTGGTGGCAGTGACAGCTTCTGCCTTCTCAAGTTGTGCATGCAACTACAGCCTAAGAGCAGAGGCTGTTAGGGTCAGTGCTCAGGCCTGAATCATGTACGGATGATGTTGCAGCAATGTTGGATTGCTCTTCCTGTACCCCATGTTCACGTGTCTCCAAAAGGTACCTAATTTGAAGAGCTCTGGACAAAATAGAAGGCCACAAGTCAGAAAACAGGAATTCCCCAAATGTCTTCATGAGCATCATGCTCTGTTAGCACCTAGCTTCTGACAGGGAAGACAGGAGATAGTCCCACAGAGATAGCTCTGACTGCATGTGGAAACCTTGGGCTCTTGCTAACTTGTTTTCTGCTGTATTCTAAATAGATTGTGTTTCTGAAACCTTTATATGCGGAAATAATATTCAAGCATTATTTGAAAGTATTATTATTTGTTGTAAATATTTCTGATGCCTCAAAAATGCATGTGTCGCAGTTACACCCCTGTGATGATGAAGTATTATGAGATTTTGGACAAGCTGCCAGGTATTGGAGAAGTAAGGCCATATTTCTGCAAAAGCTATATTAACACAACAGTTCAAACCAAAGAAGAATGGTAAATGATGTTATATCCGTGCATAATAAAGAGGAAAATGAGGATGAATATATCTACTTATAGAGACCCACTGTGAGGTGAAAGGTGGATTTATTTAAGAAAAATTCAAAAAGCACAATAAAGAAATGCCTTTTCACAAGGCACAGAAAAATCTAACTATGATCTCAAAGCAAACTTTACAAAAACTCTTGATGCAACAAGAGTTCATGAAATGTTAGGGAAGTTTAAAAGCGAAAGAGAAGGACGAAAAGTATTTCCATCTCCAAAAATGGTAATGACTATACTTATCAAACCATAGATAATAGGAATTACGAAAAAATCCAGAACAAAACTTGTAATTTTGGTAGCACAGTATACTTTGTGCAAGTCTGTACCTTTCTGAAAGAAAGGGCTGTTGGTTTTCTGGTTAATAAATAATAAATCTAACCATTTTGCCAAAGCCTGTAAATAAAGAGTCGGTTCCAAAAGTCAGCACATTATGAGAAACAGTCTCAGTGCATAGACTCTTTAGGCAAGCATTCAAAAAAGTAAATACAGCTTGCGATTTATCTGATCTGGATGAATGTGGAAAAGAAACCTAACAAACCTGGATTGAATTAAGACATTACACTGGTATAACTTTCCTACAACAATCCCACTAGTTAAAGAAGGGTAAAGGAGACCTTGTGTACACAGAGATGAAAATCTTCTAGGTACAGAAGAGACGGTGCCCTAATAAAGGAGTCCTTTTCCTGTCTCCTCTAAGAGGAGGTAATTTAGAGCTGGATTGATGGAGGGGATATAAGCTGAGCACTGTGGTCCCTGTCTTGTAGGCCCTGACCCAGGGCAGGAAACAGTCCCCCAGCCACTTGGCCACCGATGCTCTTCCTCGCCCTCTGCCACCCACCTAACCTCATCCCCAGCCCAGGCTCCCGCCACGTAGCTCTGTGCTCAGCAGCCATTCCTGTGCCGCCCAGGGAAATCTATGGGTCTGAAACAAACACTCAAGTTCTTCCTATCGAGTGCATGGAGAGAAACAGGCACCCAAGATTAAGAGCTGGCGTTCCACCCTCAACAAAAACCCCAAATGAGCAGGAAGCTTCAGAGGGGTGCTTACTCCAGCTCTTCACAGCAAGTTACTTACTGAGCAGAAGTTGAAATTTTCTCTCCTTGTTTGCCCACAACAAGGGATATTGGAGATCTGGGTTCAAATTTATCTTCTGCCTGCTTTGGAAAATGGGTTTGAACATTTATCTCTGTCCTAGGAGAGTGCGCAGGCTGTGGGCACCCTCCAATGGAGCTATTCCACTGCCAGGCAGACCCCTGTCACAGCAGCTCCTCAGCAAATGACTTCAAGTGATCAATGAAGAGACCTGGATTGCAGCCCTTGCTCCAATGAAGAAAACTGGAGAAAACTCCAGAAGATGAAACTGAAACAGATTCCTATCAGAATGCCCTGGAACTGTCTCTTACCCAAGAAGTCCCCAAATAACGTGCTCTTTAAAAAGAAAACCTTGGGGATAAAAATACACAAAAATGAACAAAACACATATTAGCAATATTATGTACCTGATCTTAATAACCTTCTGAAGCCAGTTCTTCTCCTGAAGCATGAGAGGTTCAGGACCTGCATGGGTAGCTGTCCCATAGACTTCTGCATGCTCCAGAGGCCAGGAGCTGAGGCGAAGCAATCCCCTCTGGGTGCAGCCTCTTCACAGTTATTTGGGTTTGATCATTACAAGGGGATTGTTTGGTCTTTTGGAAGGCAATTGGTTCAGTTATACAACGGCTTAAAGATTGAAGGTCTGAGTGGTAGACTTAAGAGGGTTAGATGGCTTGAGAGCAGCTTGATTTTAGGTTCTTTGTGTTTTAAATAGCACTTGAACAAGATGAAGAAGGTCTCGATTGCTGTGTGAGGACGTGGTGCAGGAGGCTACTGGATGTTAATTCTTTATGTAAAGTTGGACTGAACTGACAAAAGGAATCAGAACTGGCCACAGAGGAACAGACCCAATGTCTCTTCTCCCTCCTAGTGAAACCCCTTGCACTAGGCCATATTCTCAGAGGGTGAGAACTGTGAGGTGTGCTGTAATCCCACCAAAAGAAAGGCAGAAATTTGCAACAGAAGGACCAAAAGTCTAGCAAGTAGCTGATCCCCTAATCCTGCAATACACAGACACTTAAAGTCACCTTGCGATAACTAGCCTGCATGAGGTCAAGTATATGTTTCTGTCTTTCTGTGATAGGGGTGTAGTGCCCTTCCATCTCCTCAAGCAGATAGTCAGACTCGACGTTTCTCACTAAAATCCCTCCTAAAGCAGAACTATGCTGACATATAGAATTTATAATGCATGCATGATTTTTGTTGTATTTTTGTAAGTATCATTTGCTGCAAATGAAAATTATATGTTTACCAATATGCTTACAGGCACAGGCAGTGAAGTATAGAGATGGAAGACATTAACTAGTATATAGTTATATACAGCAGGATTTTTTAACATAAATACATGATGACACGCAAAGAATTGAAATTCTGATGGAATATCAACAGACTGTGATGACCTGGCCAACAGTTAAAAAAATTAAAATCATTAACCCTGAAAAATAAACTCATATGAACCGAGCAATCATTTCTCCACCACAAAGTTCTTTTGATAACTAGGATTAATGGATGTTACACAGGTATAATGAGGAGATGCTACCAAATGCTGCTGTGTTGCTGTATGCCTTCACTCTAGTTAGGTGGTCTGCTGCTTTCCCTGAAAGCACTGAAATGGGAGGGATGGCTCACTGGTAAAAAAGGTTGTCCCCTTGTCTAATTAATTTTTTAAGGCAAAGTGACATTTCAAGCTTGATGCCTTTTAAAAATTAAGGGATTATAGTCCTGTAAATGTTTCCAGAAACTCTTAATTAAATACACCCAGTAACTAGATCACATGCGGCTCATAGGAGTCATTTCACGCCTAAATTCCGAGATCACCTTCTTTGTAGAAATTACAGAATAAGGAAGTCAGTTTAGTTTGCTTAGTTTCATTTCTCTGTTTTTTAAAATTTGGTCTCTATCCTAGAAAATATCATTATAATTGCTGTAAATTTTGTAAGTGTAAACATGATTAATGAATTTGCTCAGGTTTTATGCATTTACTTCACAAGGGTTTGGTTTTTTTAGTTGGATAGTTGGATGTTTGTTTTTAACTCTGAGTTCCAACTAAGAGGAAAAGGGGTCTAATGACATAAACTGTGTTCAAAGGTTGTGAAATCATATTAGACTATTTCCAGTAATGTCAAAAATATCTAGCCCTGTGCACAAAAGCAGATTCTGCTATTACTTTCCTGCATCTCCATCATGTTTATTCTCAAATTGCTCTCCAGAAGGGTTACTTATATACATCATTCTCTGGGAGGGTAGGCATGCCTATACTTAAGGTTATCCAGCATTTCTTATTCTGAGACCCACTTTTTAAATCATCATTCTAAAAGCTAAACCATTTGGTCTGAAATTTCACAAAGATGATGGCCTCAGCCTGACATTTTTGGCCAGGACTATTAAACTACTTGAGAAACAAGGCAAAGTAACACAAGCTGTCTTTAAAAAATATGGCAAGCTTTCCTTTGAAGCAAAGTGTTGAAATTTGGTCAAGGATAGCTCTAATACAATTTTTCTGAAAACGAATTTTTTCTGAAAAGTGTAACATACTAAACATCACAGCTTGCAATTGTTTAGCAGAGATTCACTAATTCTTAGTAGCTGCTTCAGAAGATGTCACCCTAAGATGGCAGTCATGAGTGGAGGGAGCAAGGCAAAAAGTAGGATCACAACCCAGACTGGAAAAGAACCAACTTCTTTGGGTATCTGCCTGGAAGAATCGCATGGGACATTGTCCTGGAGAGAACAGGAGACGAGAAGATCAGTTGCTTTTCAGGGATGGCCTCCTCCACACTAAAGATTTGTTGATCCCAATGATCTGGAAATCACGCAAAGGCAGCAAGAGGCTAGCATAGATGAACAAGGAGCTCCTGACAAAACTCTAATGTAAGAAGAAAGCATGTGGAAGCAGGGACAAGTGACCGGGCAATAATATGGAGATGCTGTCCAAGCATGCATGGATGGGGTTAGGAAAGCCAAAGCCCACCTGAAGTTGAATCTGAAGTGGAATGTGAAGGGCAAGAAAAAGAGTTTCTCTAGATACATCAACAGTGAAAGGAAGATGAGGGAAAATGTGGGCCCGCTGCTGAATAGGGAAAGGGTCTTGGTGACAAAGGACATGGAAAAGGCTAAGGTACTGAACGCCTTCCTTGCCTCAGTCTTTACTGGTAAGATTTGCCTTCAGGAATCTCAAGTTCCAGAGAGACTGGTGGGAAGGTCTAGAGGAAGGAGGATTTACCCTAGGTAAAGGAGGATCAAGTTGGGGAACACTTAAACAAACTGGGCATACACAAGTTCTTGAGACCTCATGGGATGTACCCAGGAGTACTGAGGGAGCTGGCCAACGGCACTGTGAGGCCACTCTTGATAATCTGTGGAAGGTCATGGCAACTGGGAGAGGTTCCTGATGACTAGAAGAAAGCAAATGTCAATCCTGTCTTCAAGAAGGGCAAGAAGGAGGACTGGGGAACTACAGACCTGTCAGCCTTACCTCAGTCCTTAAGGTGATGGAACAAATTATCCTGGAAAACACTTCCAAGCACATGAAGGACAGGAAGGTGATTGGGAGTAGTCAGCTTGGATTTATGAAGACAAAGATATGCTTGACCAACCTGATAGCCTTCTACAGTGAGATTGACTGGTTCAGTGGATAAGGGGAGAGCAGTGGGTGATGTTTATCTTGACTTCAGTAAGGCTTTTGACAGTGTCTCCTGTAACATCCTCATAAACAAATGGATGAAGCATGGGCTATGTTAAATGGACAGTGAAGTGGATTGAAAACTGGCTGAACTGTGAGGCCCAGAAGGTTCTCATCAACAGCACAAAGTCCAGCTGGAGGCCAGTCATTAGTGGTGTCTGGTAGGGGTGAATACTGGGGCCCACAGTGTTTAACATCTTCTTTAATCCCCTGGATGATGGGATGTCACACTTTCAGTGACAGCAGGAAGCATGTATCCCACCACTCTCAGTACTTCCTCCAGATGTCCACTTGTTGTCATGCAAGTTGTGTTCCAGATGTGTGATCACAAGCACAGAATCCCATCCCTCCCTTCTCAACTTGTCCTTGGATGCTTATGAAGCCAAGCTTCGAAATTTAAGAAATTGAGTTCTTAAAGGTTAATAATTAGGAAAGTAGTTTTTTGTACAATCTCAGTTCTGCGCCTTGCATGTATGCATAATGATACAGTCTTTCATTATGTGAACATTATTCCTGCACAATTCTTCATTCAGTATGAAGGATGGGCAGGTCTTGTGTAGTAAGTAGCTGTTCAGCATTATCTGACCTCATAATTATTTCACATACAGGGCTATACATTTATTTACTGTCTATTACTATTAAGATCCTTCTTAGAGACAGTTGTTTTAACTCAGGAAATTTTGTAGTCCTAATTTTTACATTGTTCAGAATCTTCTTCATGGGAGAAGTCACATTAGAATCCAGATCTCTGGGACAGCTTTTAGCCATTTTAACATCGAGGGAAAGCTTAACCTCCATTGCTGCTTCCATTACCTGCAACAACAGTCAGAACCCCAAAGAAAGCAATCCTCGTTACACAGGTCCATCCATTTTCAGGACAAATGCAGCCTTTCCCTAAATGACACTGCAGGGGTAAAATTTCATATCATCATACAGATAAAGACCATACTCCCAGGGATAGTAGTATGGTACCATAGTACCATACTCACAAGGAAAGATACACATCAGACTTAGAAGATACTATAATCTCCCAAGCCTTTGAGTTCTGCAGGGTATTTTTCCTGCAATGGATACCTGGGTGATGACATCCCAGTAGGCAGCAATTTGGTTTTTATAGACCAACAGAGGTTCTTGGGCCTACAATTAACTTCCTTTATGTAGCTCTCTGTACACTGTATGTATGTTTTACTTTCCACTTTCTTTAGGTTCTTTCCATTAGCTATAGCGAGTGAAATACATGTTTAATAGGTCTCACTGCAAACTGAAATATCTGCCACAGAATCGTGTTTAAAGAAAAGAAACTGTAGCTCTTCTCCCACAGTGTTTTCTGCACAAGTCAGTTTATGGACAACGAAGTTGCTTTTCAGACGAACCCCATGCTTTTCTTTGAAGTTTCTCCACCAGCCTCACCACAGTCACAGCACAACTCCGCTTCCAGAAGATGAGAACATGCGACCTTCCCATTCAGACAAGACGGGCTGTGTCTCCTGGCCACCCCACGCAGCTGGTGCGTGTTTCTGGGTCTAGCCTTTTACAGTTGGTTACAGGGAAATGCTATCCGGTGCAGTTTCTTCTCCTGCTGGAATAAGGATTTATTTTCTTTTTCTTGTATAAAAATAGATGGCGTCTTTCTGGATTTGTTGCAGTTCAGTTAAAGTGTCCTTCTGAGTGTAACAGGGTTTGGCTTGTTTCTTGAAAACTCTTAACCTTCCTTATACATTAAGCCAGACCCTTTTCCTTCACAATGAAAAACAGCACACAAAGCAACAACATAGGATTTAACTGTTAATAGCTTAGCTTTACTTTATTTCAACTGCTTGACTTATGCCCTTTACCGAGTAATGAGCTACTAGAAATTTAGATAATGAAAGAACCAATATATAAAAGTGAATTCTGAAGTATACCGTGCCTTAGCCTGTGCACTGCATCTTTCACTCCCTTTGTTTGACTCTGGTTTGTTTCTGCTCCTGGGATCCTGGCTATTTCTACTACATCTACATGGCTCTTTTCATACTTTAGTCTTTCTCTTTAAAGGTCAGTTCTAAGGATTCTCTACTCTTGCTGTTGTCACTTTGCTATGTTTGTACCTTGTTTCTTTATTGCTTTTCTTTCCTTATGATGTAACATCATGGCCCATGTTTCTTCTCTTCATCTGGCAGGATCCTCGATTATTCCCCTCCCCCCCATTCTTTTTTTACACAGTTGTCTTTGTGCACACTGTTTCCTAGATGCCTTTTTTCCTCTCCTCTCTTTCCTGAAGAGTCCCCATTACTCCTTTCACAGCTGCCCACGGTTACCTTTCTTTCCCATTATTTCCATTCCCTTTCCTCTAGGATATGCAAAAGCAATGTAGTGTCACCATTTCCACACATGGAAAAAAATATTCTGAACCATAAGCAAGCTTACTGCCTGCCTGCACATTTCTCTGTATCTGAACTTTTCTCTTCCCACCCACCTGCTGTCCTCATTCCTCAGCTTGTGCCCTGCTTTGGCCCTCAGATGTGCCCCAGTAACCTTCTCCTGCTACGAGGCAGCAAGTCCTGGTGTAGGATGTCCTCACATGATGGGTAGTTAGCTGAAGATGGCAGCGATCATGGCAGAGGAAAACCATAAAAGATGCTCCAGAAGACGACTGCAGATGAACTCTGCAGCAGGGAGAGATCTGTGTTTTTCCCTGCTTCCACCAAGGGTACACCTCACCCAGCCAGCAAGATGCTGCTATACCTGCTGTGGCCAAGGCACGCTGAGCACAGCTCTCAGCTGCTTCACGCTGTGCACAGGCACAAAGTTGGACATTGCTGGCTGACTCCTTAAGAGTGGTCCACAGTAGCAGAACTGCAGATTTAGATAAAATTTTAAATAATGCTAAGGTTCTGCAGAAGAACATTAAGTTTTTCAGCCAAACCTTGCTCCAACTTGGTTTGGAAGGCCCATAATGAAGACTTGGAAAGGCTTTTAGACTTGGAAAGGTCCTGGATGCCCAGCCCAAAGTTGCATCACCCCTAAAAGAAGTCGTCCTTATCTATTAAAAACCCTCCAGTATCCCTGGGTAGGCTGCTGTGGGGTTTCCTGACTTCAACATCTATTGATCTCCAATTATCTAGTTGAAATCTAATATTGCTTAAAAAGTCCATTACATTCCCTACGGAGGAAGAGCACTCTCTTTGTGACCCATTGTGTATCAGATCGTCACTGCCATGTCCTCTTCCCCTGGCAACACAAAAGCCAACTTTTGTAGTAGGACACATTTTTCTGACCGTATTTTGTTATTCTTGTTTTCCTCTGGATTCTCTCCAGGCTGTATCTTCCCTCACGCGCAGTGCCCGGAATTGTGTGCCGTAGCTTAATCAAGGCCTCTCCAATGCCAAATGGAGCAGAATTTCTTCCTTTGATGGAAAACATGCCCAGAATGGAAGATGGCCTCCTTTTACGCACAGCAGCATCACACCGTAGGTATCCGCTCTGAGCCGGGGTCAGATCAGGGGGAATTCTAAGCAGGACTGCAGACTTGATGGAGCATCTTATTCGTATACCTGCGAGTGTTGGACATGGGGAATATTAGCAAGGGAAAGGATTTTCACCTGCCCGATTCAGCAGCATCCGCCTGGATGTGCAGCCTGTGGCACATCTGTTAGGAGCACTGCTGGCAGGGTGTGAGGGAGGAGAAACGAAACATGGGAAAACTGGGCACGGCCAGTGGGTGCTGGGCAGGGTGGGGTAATTTAATGAGTAAAGGGGGCATTTAAGTTTAGGGGGCATTTACTAAGTGAAGCTGCTGCCCAGAAAGTGGAAACAGCTGGTGGATATAGGTTCCACTGTTTTACTTCTCGGAGGTCATACAGGTGGCAAGGGAAGGGAGTTATTTTGGTGGGTGGCAAAAAATAAACGAAATGTCTCAGGCAGGCTGATTTGTAGATTTAGGGGTGCAGAAGTCCGAAGACGACGGGAAGGGGCTTCTCCAGCTACCGGCGAGCATGAGATCCCGCCGGCTCCCTGCGAACTCCACCCGCGCAGGCTGGCGCCTTTCCGAGCACACCAGGGCGAGGACTCAGGTGACCCTTTCCGAAGCACCAGAAGCGCCGGCCCAGCGGAAAGA
>NW_009647080.1:1727985-1744411 GCF_000708025.1 Charadrius vociferus
CGGGGACCCGTGCATCGCGGCTTGGTGCGGCGGGGAGAGGGTGAGGATGGCAGGAGCTGCCTTACACGTGGGTTTTTGCAGGTGTTGGTTGCTGAGGTAGTGATGGAAGTTTCAAGGTTTGTCAAATCCCATCCAAACCTTTTTTTTTTTTTTTTTTTAGTAATAAGAATATTTGCTGGAAAAGATAATTGATTTTTTTCAGTTGGTCTTTATCATCTCCTAATAGCGATAGGTGTCAAGCAGACTGGTTCAAGCTGCTTTGTAAAGCTGTCCTTATGCAAAGGTTTGATTCCTAGGAGGTGGTGGTAAGCAAATACAAAAAGGAGGATATGTAGTGGGATGATTCTGGGAGAATAAGTGTACAGCTTTTTTCATTTTTGTGGGAGGGATGTTGGTGTCTTTGGGGACTCCTAAAATTTTTCCTTAATGGGTGCTACAAGGGCTTTAAATATGAATTTAGTGCATTTTTCTTAGTATAGCATTCATGTCTTTAATGGGAGGAACTCCTGGCCATAAAGGCATAGAGTGGCTTCCCCCTTACCCCCCCCCAAAAAAAAAGTTTGGAAGCAGGAAGGCAATTTTTGGCTCCACCTGCAAAAAAAAAGTCATGAGTTTGTTGTATATCCTTAGCCCCCATGATTACTTTGGGGAGGGAGGTGGGATGTGGGAGGGGGAGAGTGGTCAGGCAAGCGGTATCTATAGGCTTGGGCTGGCACCCTCCCAGGGTGATAAGCCATCCATGGCACGTGCCAGAAAAGGGGCTGCAGATCCTGCTCGGCCCTGACAGCAGTGCCCCTCTTGGAGCGGCACTGGTTTGCCGCAGACTGGTCTTTAGGGAAGTAAGGCTGAAGTGCCCTCATCTTTCTGCTCTGCAAACCGCTTGGTATGGAGATGATCCAGCCCTTCTGCAGTTCTCCAGCTCCCACGTTTTCCCCCAAAACTCGCAGAGGATTTTCTGGGACTGGGAGGCAAGGGTATTTTCCCAGTTGGCTCCTAGCTGAGCATTTTTGAGAAACTGACATCAAAGCCTGGTAAAAGGAGTGCGAAAATGCTGGGTAGTTGAGGCAGTGAGCTCAGGCGAGCAGCACCAATATAAATTTAACGCTGGATTAGTTGAGTCACAAGTAGTGCATGGAGACTGAGACCCCCCCAGCTGAAAGCAAGGCCCTGCTATGCAAAAGACTATAGGGATAAGTCTGAAATTTGGCCAGCACACCTGCGCTGGTTAGGGTTATGAAAATACTCTCGTTGCAGATGTAACTGCACTGGCAACCCACCCATCGCTTCCAAATATAAACTATGGTATGAGTGGAAAAGAGTCAGTACAGCAGTATAGTTTAGGCTGTTCAGGGAGGTGTTTGACTACACCAGCAAATGAAGAAGTTTCTCTTGCCAAACCCCAATGCTTCCCCCGCCTGGGAATTCGGTAGTTACTTTATCTATGGTTGCATGAGCATCACCATGCTGGAAAAGCCTTGAAAGGTGGCCTGGTCCATAACAACAGGCAGCTCCAGCTTCAGAGAGATGAGAGCTTGCACACTCCTCCATGTCCCAAGCAGGTGTCTCGATACTGTCCAAAACCTGTTCCTTGCTGTGTTGTGGCATCTCCTGTGGCCAAGGGCTGCTAACTGTGCTTTCCTACCCTGCTCAGCCCGGGCTCTGGGGGGCTGTGACCCAGGCTGCTTGCCCTTTCATCTTGAGGAGCTTTTTCATGATTCCTGTGGAGTTAATAGAAAGTGTTACTGGGCAGATCTGAACCCCTGCCATGTCTTAAACACAAGCGGTAATGAAGAATTAACCCTTGCGAAGCAACCATCAGCTTGTGCTCCTGGGGAAAGCCTGAGCCTCCAGAGACTGGGTCGGTGCCACTGCAATGGGCAGGCGGTCCTGCGTTCTCCCCTGCGCCCTGCCAGAGGCTGGTGCCACTTCCTTTCTTCCCTTCCGGAAGCTCAGGCTTCCCAGGATAGAAAATTAACCCCAACCAAAATAAATAAATAGAAGTTTTCTGCTGGGCAGGCAGGTTGAACCAGCTAATGGAAGGTCTGGTAGGTGCCAGGGACCATCAAAGGAAGGCAGTGGCCAGAGAGAGGGCACAGGAGTGGTGACACCGTGCTGTTTTAGTGGCAGTGAGCTTGCAAATCAACTCGTCTCCTCATGAAAATGTGGGAGTAATTTATGTTTGACGAGGTACCCCAAAAGCATTCTCACTGGTGTTGGCTTCTTGCTTGGTGTGAGAAAGTCACTACCATTTGCAAATCCCAGTACTCAAAAATGGGGCTGCTATAAAAGCAAGCTGCTCAAAATGTTTCTAATTCAAATAGTGGAGAATTTCTTACTGTCTTTGGGTTATAAAGATAAGCCTTTAAGAAGAGGGCCATTTTCTTAGCCATGAGAAAATGCTTAAATGGAGACACCACCCACATGTTAAGTCCTTTTTAAAAGGGGCTAAATCCTCTTAACAAGAATATCTTTAGAGAACTCCTGTGGCCTTTAGATGACATGAGCTGTGGAGAGGCTGGTTCGGCATACTTCAGAAGGGGGCGGGAGGATTTACATTTCCAAACTGAATACTTAGCACCTCTCTCATTTTTCTGGTGGTTTAGAAAGCACCTCTTCCTCCTTCTCAGCAAGCCACAGCTGGAAGGGGAGAAAAATGGGGTAATGCACAATCTTTCTCTTAGGTGTTAGGTAAAGGAGCAGGCCAAATAGGACATAAATACTGAGAAAGCATTTAAGGTATGGGATAAAAAACTCTAAGTTGCATACAAGTGGGTAGCTAACTAGTAGCTCTTCTCTATTTTGCAAGAATGAAAAGTTTTGTTGGTGTAGAAGACAGGTGTTTTCATATTCGGAGCTGGTTTTGTATTTCTTTGTCTGATAGTTTGTGTTAGTAAGAATGAATCCTAGCATGAGTCTGGGGCCTTTGCTTTTTGAATAGCATTTAAGGGAGTTTCTTTGGTTTAAATCCATCTCCTCCAGAGACAGACTGCTTCTGAGCCCAAGGAGGTACCACATGGTCCTTTGGCACAGCTGTCTGAGGAGAGTTCAAAGAAGTATAAATCCTGATTGCCCTAACTGTGCCAACAAACATCTAGCGGAAAGAAGGCATCCTAATGAAAAAGTACAGGAATAGCCTGTAGCTTGCTGTGCTTGCTGATGGTGGCTTTGCTATCCTCACGCAGAGTCCAGCTACGCTGGTGTGGCTCTGTCTGCACCAGAACTACTGAAGTACGGTAGGTTTCTTTCCCCGTGATGATAAGGGCTTCTGGCAGGTTTCCATGAGCATCTGAGCCACTCAAAGGCTTTACTGTTGCTGGAAGGTGAGGGAGAAGAAAGCCTACTCCATCTCCTCTGTAGCACCTCCTTCACCTTACCCCTCGCCTGGCAGTGCTCTTCCTTCCCTTCTGCGCTTGGGGACCATCCAGCTGCACTGGTGGGTTGGTTTTCTGCTGCTTTAAAAAGGTAAAATAGTTGGGTCTGATGAGCAATTAGGTCTGGCACGTGGTAGGTGTTGGGCATGCGTGGCCCAAGATGGGATGAGCGAGATGAAGGAGACAGGAGCTTTCACATGTGGTGGTGTAGAGGTGTTAAATTGGCTCACCGGGCCTTAGTTTTCAAAAGCTGGTCTTGCCTGTTCTCGCTGTGAAGGTATCTTCCTTCTGCCACTAGTCTGCTTGCCAAAGGCTGGATATAGGTCACTTTAGGACTAGTTTATTCTTTTGTAGAGGCTGCTTCAACTGATTGAGCAATTAAAGCCATTTTCTTTCCCCTCGTTCCAGGTATATTGGTGCTGCTCTGTTAATTCAGAGTGCTCATTTGTGAGTGTGTGAAAGCATAAAAAAAATTAAAATCTTTAAACTTGGGAACTGCGGTATTTTGCAAGATGAAATGTTCTCCCGCTACTTCTCTGACTACATCTGTGGCAAACGTTTGAGGAAGGAACACAAGAAGAGGTCTTGCACAGGACAGCCCTTCTCCTACTTGCTTTGAGGGAGCACTTCCTTGCTCAAGGTTTACGATAAGTTTTATAGCTACCAATGGCCTGTGACTTTTGCCTAATCCCCATTTGAAGCTAGCTGTAGTTCTGACCTTATGTAGCAACAAGTTCTATCTGGGATTTACTTATCTTGTATGGAAGAAAAAGTATTTTTGTTTCTACCCTTATTTTTTTTCTTTTTGAACTTGCTGTCTATAGTGTCATTGGTTGATCCTAGATATTGCGGTAGGGGAAAATTACTTCCTCTTATATGTTTCTCAACAGTTTATGATACATTATCTTCTGTCTTCAGTTGTCTTCTCCAAGCTGAAAAGTGATAGGCCATTTAATTTCTTCTGAAATGAAAGCCATTAATGTTAAAATAGAAGTGTCCTTTCATAAAAGAATCCCATGATTCTTGAAGACAAACATGTCTACTAGTTGAGAGTTTTTACTTGCCAAGCTTTTGTGGATTGGTGGCTCCAAAAGATGTTTTGAAGACATGGTGGACCCACTTTGCAGGCCTAGCAGGAGCCAGAGACCCTTTCAGAGCCAGCTTGTTTCATAAGGTCTTAGTTTGGCCCTGGGTGGGAAATAGGAGGTGTGGGGCAGAGGGGCCAAGTGTGCCTGACTACTGTGGGAAGGGCTCATTACCAAGCGTAGGTTGCAAAAAAGGAAAACTAAGTAGCATCATTCCTTTGGTGTGGCTGTGGGAGGGGAATTCAGCCCACCCCTCCTGTCCAGAGCACCAAGAGGGCAGATGGGCAAGAAACAAAGATGTAAGCTTTTCTTAGTAGCTTCAAGTATGACACCTTCCAAACTTTCAGGCTTTACTTCTGAAGGTATGTGCTGGGCTGATGGCCATGGCTGTGGTGTCAGGGTTGGTCCTGATGCTGGTATGGAGGCGTGGGAGGGTGGCTCAGGCTTTAATCCCGGCTTGTGGAGGAGCTGCCTGCTAAGGATGGTTTGGACACTGTGACTTCAGTTCACACGAGTTTCTCGCACTGGTGGTGGTAGCGTAGATCCAGCTGTGCCCAGAGCAAGCCTTCAGCAGATGGAAGGCTCTTAGTGTAACTAAACCTCTGGGTTGTACAGTCTCTGCAAACAATCCCATTTGCAGCTGGCAGCACTGAGTGTGTGTATATATGGTGGCAACTGTCCTCCTTACAAATGACTAAGTTGGACTTCAGGCTTTTTGTTTTGGCTGGCAGAGTTAATGACTTCCCGCGTTATTTTTCGAGAGCAGAATTGTATTTGCTGCTGTGGGGAGAAGAAACCCCCTTTGCGTGCCCGGGGGCGGTGGTGTGCGGTGGGAGGGAGGCTGCTGGTGCCCCCAGGATGGGGCTGTTGCAGTGCTTGAGGTGCTGCTGCTGAAGTATTTGGACTTGGTTTCAATTTCAGTTCTGTTGCCTGTTTGAAGACAGACTTGGCAAAATTGCCCAATTTATCACATCTTTAAAAGGGAACTATTTCACTTCTGTTTTCCTCAAGTAAGTTGGTCCAAAACCACACTTGGAAGTGCTATGCCTGGCATGGGTGTCTCCTGAAGTACTATGCTGTCTGCTTGGATGGTGCCGCTATTTGCTGGATCTCGTGGCATTTGTGGAGTTCTTAATGCCTTGTGGGCTCAGCGTGAGCTGTGGTAAATATTTCCGTCTGCCCTCTAAAGGGAGAAGACAAGAGTTGGACTAGATGTTGATGAAGCCGGAGCATACTGAAAATGGCCTCTGCTATGTGGTAGGAGCGTTCTGCTTCATGCATTTCAGCCTTCCTTGAATACATTGCAAATGTGTCGGTAGTTGTTTGCAAACTGAACTTGCGTAAGGTTAATGGCATGTGTTGTGTCTCTCCTGTCCTACTTATGAGTGTGAACAGTTGTTGACCTGATCTGTTACAGTGTGAAAACTAACACGCGAACTCTGCCACCACGGTACACGCGTGCCCTGTAGCTTTTGGGCTTTTGTGCCAAAGGTCTTTTGCCAAGGACTAAGCTAGGAAGGAAAGGTGGAGCATTGAAGATCACATTTTCAGAATCAGCTGGCATCTTATCTGTCACTGTGCTGAGTTATGTCAGCAAGCATGGCTTTTCTTTATTCCTGCCTCTAGAAGTTAAAACCAGTACCCTGTTTCGTCGCTTCATTTAAGTAGGAGACTTAATTTGATCACCTGTGCTACTTTCAAGATTCCATCCAACCTGTATGTGGCTGCACCTAGGCCCAGAAGTGTCCAGTACCTAAGGCTGACAGCATTTTCAGGTGCTCTACTTCAAGGGTCTAGGACCAGACTTTTTTAGGAAGGTATTGGGTGCTTCCTGTGATGTTCGGTTGCAGTACGGCAGACATTGGGTCCTTTGTATCTTGAGCTTTATATGAACAAGCCACTGTTAAAAGCAGAGGCTGCTATATTTTGGCTTTCATTTCTCTCTCTTTACAATGGGATTTTAGAGTCTCATCATGTAGATGTTGCAAGCCACTAGTTGTTTTCTAACAGTTTTCACTGATCTTTGTAAAACATGTAAACAACTGGTTTTGGTAAAAAGAAATTATATTGGGACACTGGATAACAAGAGGTTTCTGCTTAGCCTTGGCTGCTTCAGCTCCAGCATTTCTGCTCCAAGTTGTGGTATGTGTGTGTTGGTTAATGTATGCATAGATTCTAGAAGTAATTTTCATTAATGAACTCCTTGAAAGACTTTATCCTCTTTATAATGCTGTTCTGGTTTTGGTTTTTTTGGTTGTTGTACAGCTGTTGGTTCAAAGGTTGTTGCATATTGCATAACTTACTGCTAGAAAGCGGGGCGGGGGAAGAAACTCATTGGCAAAGTTTCTTCCTTGTTAATTAAGGTGACATTAAAAGTTTCTGGTTTAGGACTCGATGGTGGCTGTTGCCATGCAGTGCAAGAGTTGAATTCTTATATATTGTCAGGCTAATTGATCCACTCTACTAGTTCTCTCTAAACATGGCTTTCTCTTAATTTTGGTTCCACTGGTTGGTTACAAAATCTTACTAAGATTGGAGTGCAGTAACAGATATAACTTCTTCTGCAAGCCACTGAATCTGCACTGTAGGATTTCAGGATTTTTACACATTTTAAAGTACAGATGTAATTTTAGAGTGAAACACTTCTCCTTAGAACGAGTGTACTAAGTCGTCCATAAAACTTAGCTTTCAAATTTGCCTTGCATGTTGTTCAGAAACAAACTGGCATGTAGACTTGTTTGCATCCCTCCTACCTAGACTCCCATTTAAGAGGTGTCATATGGCAAATTTCAGGTCTGGAAGTAGAAAAGTAACCTCTTAGCCTTGCATTTATATTGGTATGGTCCATTTCTGTTGACAGTAGGCTTCTGACTTTTTGCGTGCTACCACAGTGTAAGTAGGTTAGTATGTAAAAATATAAAATGATGTGCAGAAAGGGTCTCATCTTATCCCATACGTGGAATGGTGGTTCCCATGTATCAGGTTGTCTGTGGTGTACTGGAAAAGACATGCTTTAAGGAGCAGGTCTGAAGGGTTCGCTGTGTTCTCTGACTGCTTCTGTAATGGAAACTGGGCTTTCCTTCACCCTCTGCTTGAGCTTTTTTAACATCTACTGGTTTTAAGGTCATTTTTCCAATCAGAGACGCTAGAAGTGGAATTATATGGAATCATAATGACTTGAGTGATGCTAGTAACCTAATAGTGCCTTCAATACTTGTTTTCCTCTGCTGCTAACTCTGGAATTAAATACAATTACCATGTATATATGCTGGTGTTATTTTGCCTTGCCAATGTCGTGTTTTTAGGCAGTGTTGGTCCCACACACTGACAGTCAGTTTTTTGTCCCCGTACAGTAAGCTAGTTCACACTTTGTCTAATGTCTTTGCATAGCGGGAATTGATGTTGGTTACAGCTCTTACAGAAGGCTTTTGTGTGGCGATATCTGAAAGCTGTCTTGTTGGAGCTCTTATCAAGGCTATTGCAATGAGGCCATTATCCCCACTCGTGGCGAACATAGATATTCGCAGAAATTTTTATAATAATGCTTAGTAAGTGGCACGCTGGTACAGAGCGACAATGCTGGAGTGGTACAGAAATAATACCCGAGGTGGCAGCCGTGCCGCGGCGGGGCGTTATCTGTCCTTGCAGACCGGGGACGGGGTGGGAAGGGAACCCCGTGCAGGGCAGACGGAGGGTGGTGATCAGGGCTATCGCAAGCACGAAGAATCCTGGCCGTCGGCTCAGCAGAATAAAGTTTTATTTTTCATGGTAAGACTTTTATCGAGCGGCTCCAAGTAACCCAGGTCCAAATTGCTGTATAATAGTTCTGCACCTCGTTCTCTTCTCTTTTTTTTTTTCCTGCGCAGTATCTGTAGCCTAAAAAAGTCTCTTGGGAGTTATGTAAAACTGTGAGTTGGGTGAGAGGAAGCTGAAACTTCACAACTCCACTGTAGTACTCTTTTTAAGCACAAACCTCTTGAGCTGGTAGAAGAGACAACTTGCTACTCAGGTTGGGGGCGGGGAGAGCTTTAAAAATTATAATAGTATTTTCACCAGCTGCTTTGTCTTGACACTGGCTATTTCACTGGGTTTATTCTTTTTTTTTTTTTCCCCCCTCAGGAATTGGGGTTTAGAAAAAGTTCATTTTTGTAAAAGACAGTGTCCTGAAAGCGTAAGCAAGTTGCTCATTTTCTTTCTCTGGTTCTTAATCATAAGAGCTGCCTTGATGATTTTTCCCACCTCAAATTAGCAGTTTATTTATAACATGCTAGTGTTCTGCATGCCCGTCGGTATTACTGTTCCGTTGTGCTGAGCTGAGAATTGTTCTCTCGAAAACTGACACTGCGAAGAAGACATAAATGAACATGGGAAATTGCGTATGATAGAGAAAAATTCAGGTGGCTTTTGGTGTGACTTTGGTTTACACTTTTTTTTTTCTATAAAATCGCTTCAATTTTGTTTCTGATTTCAATTGCTAGTCACATATTTCTTGCTTGCTTTTATTTGTTACTTAAGAAAAATGCAGACCATTGCCTTTTGGCATCCTCGCTACCCTGAAAACAGGAATGAAAATTCCTGTTGGCAAACTTCTCTGTGATCGTCTTCTGCGTGTTGCCGCCTTGGACTGCAGGCAGGGGAGTGAAAAACTTCAGGGGGTATTTCCCCCTTCTCAGGGCCCTTGCAACATCTGCTTCGCAACCGAGAGCCTGCAAAGGCCCCTGCAGGGAGGCTCTTCCAGGTCTAGGGGTTAGCAGCATCCCTCCCAGTGGTCCTCTGCTTCAGCTCTTCTGCAGAAAGACTGGGGAGCGTTTAAAGTCCAGACCATGTGACACAGGGTGTCTTGTGGATGGAGAAGGAAACAGCAAAGTAAAAACACATCTCATGAGTTGCTGTACTTGCAGCTGTGTGCTTTGTAGGAGTTTATGAGAAAGGTGGTAAAGAAAGGTGCAAGATCATTTGGAGGCCTCCAACGTTGTTTGCTTGTGACCCGTTCTCTAAAGATGCTCTTCATGTTGCTACTGTTCTTGGGGCGCTGAAGCCCTTCCCTTTTCTCGTCTTGATAATATCATGCTTTTGCTGAATATGTGGGAAGTGGATGCAACAGTAGTGAACAGGTTGCGTACTGTTGGCTGGATATTAAGCTTAGGTACAGCTTTCTGTGGACAGAAATAAGTTAATACTTGTAAAGCTTTTTTTTTTTTCTTCCCAGGGCGGGGGGAAGGGGGCTAGAAGCCACTTTGCTGTGAAGGGGAATGTGTAGGGGATTCCAGAGACTGACATATTTAATTAAATAAAAAGAAAAAGAGACAGAGAAAAGAAAAGCAAGCTTGTAGGCAGGCAAATTCCCCTTATTCAGAGAAAGCCATATGTTCAGTATACTATCCTTAGTGTGATTTATTTGCTTCAGAATTAGGAAAGAAGGTTGCTAGGAAAAGAAAGATGCATTCACTTCTTTCACCTTAAAGACTTTTATAAGGGCTGTTACCATCTCCCTCCTTTCTCCCTCTTTCCCAGTCCTGGAGAATAATCAATTTAGCAATAAGTCAGAGCAAGCAAAAATGTGATTGTTCTCATCTGCAATGCAGAGACTAAGACAGACTCTCTCTTTAAGGCCAAAATCAGGTATTTCTGCCCGAAAATGAATCGAGAGTTATCAAATCATTCCATGTTCAGTAAGAAAGAATCAGAATTTCAGTCTTTTTACTTTCCTCTTCAGATTTCTCTAGTTTTTTTCTTGACTACCCTGTAGTTCTGTTGATGGCCTCTGTGCCATTTTGGACACGTTTCCCCACTTCCTCCAAGGGGAAGAAGCAGCACCAGTTGTACCAGACAGGTATTACATCTGTTGCTAGTACTTCATTTGAAGTGGAGAAATGTGGTTTTCCCAGCTGTTTGAAGAGCTCCGTTGCCACAGTGTATGAAGAGCAGCCCCCAAACTCTGCTCAACTGGCAGTTGAGAAGGGAGGAATCTCCTTAAGACCTTGCAGGGAGAAAACTGTAGGCATCTGTGAGATGCTATAGTGTATCTAGCTAAAAATATCAGATACTTGAGCTTGCCTATTGACTTGTTTGATGGTGATGCCTTGTTGAAATGGGAAAAGCCAACAGATCTGGAACAGTTTTAAACTTCTTGAACTTCCCACTCTACTCAGCGCTTGTCAGGCTACACCTGGGATACGGTATTCGGTTTTGGTCCCTGCTATACAAAAAAGATGTGGACAGGCTGGAGAGGGTTCAGAGAAGGGCCACAAAGATGCTTACAGGACTGGGAAGCCTGCCCTGTGAGGAAAGGCTGAGAGACCTGGATTCTTTCAGCCTTGTGAGAAAAGAAGGCTTAGGGGAGACTTTATCACCATGTTCCAGTATTTAAAGGGTGGCTACAAAGAAGGTGGAGACTCCCTTTTTACAAGGAGTCCCACGGAAAAGACAAGGGGTGACAAAAGACAAGGGGTGACGGGTACAATTTACTCCTGGGGAGATTCTGATTGGACCCAAAATTTTTCCCACTGAAAACAGTTAGCCATTGGAATATTCTCCCCAGGGAAGTGGGGGGTTTGTCAACATCGGACAGTTTTAAGATTCAGCTGGACAGGGTGCTGGCCCATCTTGTCTAGAGCGTGCTTTTGCCAGGAAAGGTTGGACCATAGATGGTCCTTGAGGTCCCTTCCAACCCGGTATTGTATGAACTTTGCATAATAGTGCAATGACACAAGAGGGGTGGTGTACTGATCCCAGCAAATGCGTTTGCCCACCAGGGCAGCCCCAGTTCTTTCACTGGTGGTGTAATTGTGGTACACCCAGAAGATTAGTGACGGCCTGCCTGCCAGCAGCTGTAATGGTCCTGGAAGATTTGCTTTCCTCCTGAAAAGCTGGTGTCAGATACTTTGTCTAGATTCAGCCCCAGACCCTTTGGTTAACGTTGTGCAAATCATACAAAAATGTATCATTCCTTCTGCTGCAAAGTGCTGCTGAACACTTTCTGCAAGTATTTCCCCCCCTTCCTGAGCGCCAGAGACAACGCTTTTTGTCCTCTTTGTTGCTCTGCCTTGTGTTTGCATGCCCCTCCATGGCTGCATGGGCATGAGCCCCAGCATGGAGCAGGTGCAGTAAGCTTCCCAGCTAGAACCTTGAATTAAGAATGTCTTGAATTAAGAGTGTGGGAAGGTACGTGGTCTGCTCTTCTCTGAGGAAAAATGTGGAGTGTAACTTAGTAGGTGTATTAGTCTGAACTGAGGTGGGCATGCAGGTCAGGACCAATGCAGTGGCACACTTACATAGGGGACATCTTTATGCATCTGTCACTACAGGTCCACCTGTTTATGCATCTGCACCCCGTGCATATAAGACTAGAATTTTTTTGGATAGTAATATTGATCAGGGCTGTGACTAGTTGCTTGCTTGTTCTTGTGTGTAATTGCGTAACATGGAGTAACTTCAGCTTTCACTTAGCTTCCTATTGCTTTCAGAGGCAGAGTTGAAACTCTGAATTTCTTAGGTCTACTTTGACTACCATCACATGGCTGTGGTATCTGGATCTGAATTTCAGAAAAAGGGTCCAAACACCAGCATGCTTTATTCTGTCTATTTTGCAATGAGCGGATCCTTTTTTTTAAAGACAAACTTAGGAGCTTCTCCTGTTGTGAGGAGCTACGCTTACCAGTAGATGCTTGGAGTACCTGTGAGGTTGTGGAGGTTGCGTCATCTTCAGACTTGCTTTCTGAGGGGACAAGCCTCTAGTCCTGCCACCGGATCAGCCAGCTGCATTTTTGCTACAGCTGAGAACGGACTGTTGATCTCAGTGATGTGAGCTTCAAATCGTGAAGGAACTGGTGAAGGCTTTTGATTGCTTGGACAAAAAGATGGGACATATACATATACAGCCTTGGGGCTTGTTAGGGCTGAGCAGGAGTCCTTCTTGGGAGCAGTGGAATGAAGTGTGCACTGGGGATCCTGAGGAGCTGTGCTTCTGCTTCTCCAGTTTAACTAGCTGCTTGCATCTCCCCTGGCACGGTGAAATTGTGTCAGTCCCTTCACTAAGTGCTTTTATCCAGACAGCACAGTGATTTCAGCTGTGAATTTCAGCACAGTGATATTTTATTTTTTTTTTTTAAGTTTGGTGTTAAGATCTTTAAGAAGGCAGACCGGTGAGGTGATTTGGGCAAGAACTTTTTACAGTCACAATATGGATTTTTTTCACCTTAACAAGCGAAGGCAGCGGTTTGATCATATGCCAGTATGCCTTTCCAGAGCTGTGATATGGCTGAACCACAGTGGAAATCTGGAACCGTAACGACACTGCTTATAGGAAGTTTGACTCCCTGTGTCTAACCACAAATGTGGTAAATCTTAGGAGAGGCAATAACGGAGAGGAAGAAAGGTGGTAGTATTTGATTAGCTTTGTTCTCCTTGTTTTCTGCAGTGCATCTGATGGATGTCGCTCTGGCTGTGAGAAAAGTGTGATAATATTACTGACTGATGGTTCCAGTTTCTTCCTTGTTAAACTTTGAAGATACTCTTTTGGGGCAGATATAACAAGTCTTGCTTTCTGTATATTAAATTCCATAGTCACATGCTATTATTAAATGGTTGTGCTGCTAGGTAAACTCTTCAGTATTTCTGAAGACAATAACGCATAGAAGAGCATTAAATACTACGTCAAGATCCTTTGGGTGGTCATGAGCTTCATTTGGGGACTGAAACGCCAAGCAGTCCAGTCATGATGGGTACCTGCAGTGGGTGAATGAGCGACAAAAGTCTTCCCATTGCTCCTCACCATTGTGCCCCAGACAAACATGTTAGATCCGTTCAGTTCAGCAGCATGGGAATGGCTTTTTGTCTTGGAAACCAAAATATCCTCGTGCTTCCGATCAGCATGTTTTCAGAAGTGAAATGTAATCCTCTCACAGTGAGGGTAATCTTAATTGCCTGCTGGGGTGGGAAGGAAAAGATATGAATTGGGGATGGGGTCTGTGCTACTAGGAGCACTTCCCATGATGAAGGGGGATTTCCTGGAACCATCCTGGAAGACCACTTTGGGGGTGTGGTTTCACAGTCATCTTACAGTGATCCAAGTCGGTGCCACCACGAAGGGGGTCGTGCTGCCCTCCCTCCCCACTCAGGCAGTCCCACCACCTCCCCGTGTCAGCTCCTGGCTCAGACAGACCACAGACCTGCTCCAGCTGAAAGCTAACACTGGGCAAGTGATTAGTTTTCAGCCCAGCGAGCTTCCCTGACCCAGCTGGCTGCATGGTTGGGGCAGAGGTGGCTGGCGAGGGCTGTCCCCGATGGCAGCAGGGGGGGTCTCGAGGTACACCTTGGGCTTCAAATGCCATCAGGCATCTTCCAGCCATGCATGTGCCCTCCCCACGGGTGGGATGCCTCACTGCGTGTGTGACCTCAGCATTTCCTAGAAGCAGGTGGAGTTGAGCATAACGAAAACCAAACAGATGGCTCTGCAAAGAAATCAGCACCTTTTGTGCGGTTACTTACCGCTTAGGTGACCAGTGCCTTACTGGCAGTGCCCAAAGGCTGAAGGGAAATCTCGCATGTTTTCCTCATCTCCACCTTTCAGCCTTTTCAAGGCTTGGGGGCGGTTTTAAGGGTTTTGTGAGCACATAGGGGAGAAAACATGGCTGAAAACTCTCTCAGTTTGCAGAGGAAAATCCATAGTTGCTTAAACTGAGAATCTGCATCTTCTCAGCGCTGTGTTTGCCCCGTGCCTCATACATTCAGCTTCCAGTCCCTGACTGAGGCTCCCAGGCTACGTGTAATTTAATTACAGTCTGGCGGCTGGCATTGAAGTAGGTGAAGATATAAATGTAACTGGTGCCTAGAAGTTATGTCTGTAGTGAGCTCGTAATACTGGAGGCCTTCTCCGAGGTCATCGCTATCAGGAAATACCTCCTGAGGCCAGGAGCTGGCCGTGCTTCTTGGACAGGCACAGTCGCTCTGAGTAGGGCTTTAACATGACTGATTTTTCCCAGATGAAAGTAAAGGCGTCGTGGTCTTGCACGAGAGGTCGGAGAATCCCTGGTGATGGCAGTTGGGGTGGCTTTTTACTGTCAACAGCCACAGCCGAGGGGCTTATCTTGCATGGGTTATGAACGTGGGAAGGCTCTTGGAACTTCTGGTCAGATGAGGGGTAATGAACGCTAGTCATATGCAAAGTTCATCAAGGAAGGTTGAATTTCATGACTGTACTCATAGCAAAGTCTCCATTCTGCCCCTCAAGTGGAGAGGTGAAGCCAACCTGCCTGGTGGCGAGAGCACCGGGGGCCCTGCTTATTCCATGCTGCTTGCAGGATTTGTCTCTTGTGACCAAAATACACTGCTGAATTTTGGCTTCAGCCTAAAAGGAGGTATATCATTGGGGTTGTAAGGAAACCTCCACGTACAAACTCAACTAGTGTTGTACCAAGTAACTAACTCTGGAGACAGCCTCTAACTAATAGGGCTGCAAAAATAAGAGTTATCACTTTAATCTGTTGCCTAATTTCAAACATAACTGTTTCGTTATTGGTTACTTCAGCAAAAAACTGTAGATGTGTTTATCTCGCAGTCCTTCCACACGTTGCCCACTGCCAGAAGCATCAGCTCTCCCCGCAGCAACTGCCAAAACTTCCATCTTTCTCCTGATACTTTCTTTAGCACCGTTGTGCACTGAAACACTTGCAGGATAGTAAAATGTGAAAGCTGTGTAGCATTCCTATTTATTTTGGAATTATTTTTTTTTTTTACACAAGGAGCGCTGTAACTCTGCCATATTTACTTTCTTGTATTTAATTCAATAAAATTTATTTACCTGAAGCGGACACGAAATTTCCAGTTTGCTGTGGAAAGCGTAGGGCTGCGCTGCAGAACTTGTTCCAAGTTAGTGCAGAGTGCGTGAGGGCTTCTTGCCAGTGCAAAGCGTGGGAGGGAAGTCAGGAGTAAGAAGAGTCTCGCTGCTATCATCCACAGGCGCCTGCTGAAAGAGTAGAAGTTATGGATGTCAAGGCAAGACGACAGGTTTTTGGTATTTTTTTGAGTTTTGTACTTCCAAGACAAGCCAGTGACTGGCAAAGCAGGTTTCTTCCAAGACAGTCTTTAAAGTGCTTTTGCTTCACCTTGGATAAGAACCTGCAACCTCAGATAGTGAAATGTAGTCGAGTTTTCTTGGGTAATCTTGGCTTTATGGTTTGATATAGTTTGGAATTAGGGTTGGGAAAACAATTAGTGCAGAAAATGAGGATTTTTTTTTTTTTGAGAATCTACCACACTCTAGGCTTTTTAGCAATCTAGGAAGCTACAGCGTGGTGGGAGTTTCCCATGGCTGCCCTGAGTTGTCTCACCCTTCCTCCTGCTGTTGAGAGAATAAGGCTGTTCTTCCTATCCACATACTGTTGAGAAAGGCCATCATACGCAGGCTATTTTTGATCCTATTCCTTTCCCTAATTATATGTAGCTTTTATAAATCTGTCTGGATGGGAAGATCCTGTGTACTTTGGAAGGGCTCTTTTGATCTAAATTTAAGGATGTCTCATGTCCAGTTGTGAAACTTACTATTTTAGTTTGCCCTACCTACAGCTTTTACTAAAACAAGAGGAAAAGGATGAAAAGGAGAGACTGAAAAGTGTGTGTGAGAGGAGGGAATGATGACTCATAAGTGGGACTGCATTTGAAAATGAAAAGGATCAAGGTGTACTGATCATAAGAGAGAAAGTTATGTTTTTTGTGAAGAAGCCACGATCATATGGTCACTTATCTTCTGAGCAGATTAAGGTACACTTGCAGAAGAACCCATGAGCCTGAATTGAGAAGATAATTTTGATAAGAGAAGAAATCTATTTAAAGAAAGGAATTTTTAGTGCGGCCTTTAATAGGTGATATTTTAGTGCTAGATTCCACTGGAAGACTTCTCCAGGCTTCTGGAAAATCCCATTTAGCTGTATATTGCCTATGGGATAGTTCTAATGACTGCAAGGCAGGTAG
>NW_009647080.1:1744444-1775444 GCF_000708025.1 Charadrius vociferus
GGCTTTCTCTGAGCTACAATGAATAGAAATTACAGCTTGTGAATAGACACCTGAGTTTCTGCTTTCATCCTACGTGTTGTCTCTCTTACCTCTCTGCTGATTTTCTGCTCTTCCAGTCTTGTTCTGGCATCCATAAAGCTTCCCTAAAACTTGGGATGTCCAACAGTCTTAAAATAACCCTTTCTGTAGGGTTTAAGTAGTGTGCAATTATAAGGATGGAGCTGTGTACACAGCACTGCAAAAAAGTGTTTGTGGTGCTTCCTAAAATGTTTACCAGCAGTAACCAAGAGCCAGCTCTTCCCACCTTCGCCCTTCTTTTCCTGATTTTTCCTCCCCACCAACCAAAAGTGAAGAGATAACGAAGGTGTAGCTGTCTGACCTGTGAATGAAGCTGACAGAAAGGACGCTTAATACTGTAAAGGATTTTCATTAAAAAAAATAAAGGTCAGTATGGCATTGGATTAAAAATTGGCTAAGTTGACAGATCAGGAAAAGGGTCCTTTTGATTGATTCCAGAGAGTATTTGTGCTAATCCCAATACTGTGGGGTGCTTTCATCATTGTCCCAGAAGTAAACAAAAAAAACCTGTTACTGATAGTAATTGCTAGCAGAATAGTAAGTGATAATGGAGCTCTTGCAACTTGCTCTGCAGGCACATTCAAACACACTGCGTCTTTAACGCAGCCAAAGGCAGAGCTGTATGCCAGAGAACAGGGAATTCAGGCTATGCCTTATGAAAGAGGGCCTGTATCCTGGAAAGCAGCACTTTTGAGAAGTCTGTAGTGGGCAAGCAACTGCACACCAGCTTCCAGCGCAATGCCGAGGAGCAGTGGCACTGAGACTGGCATCCTGGCACGTATGAAAAAGGAACAGGAGGAGAGGAAACTTGCCTCAGTGAACAGGCTTGGTGCCCCTGATACTTGAAATAATGTACACAATTAGGTGCTAGTGCTTGTAAAGGGAAAATGTTGAAAAGGGAAGAGGATGTTAAATAGGGCAGCAAAATTTACCTGAGGGCTGAAGGAAATGCCCTACGGTGCAATTTACTTCAGCAATATTTTGTTTATGAAATTAATGTTAAGGGATGACTTGGCTGATGTACAAGATACAGAGGGGGGGATTGATATAGCTTATGGTTGTGCTGCCATCGAGAGGGACCTTGACAGGCTGTAGAAATGGGCTGTCAGGAACATTATGAAGTTCAGCAAAGTGAAGTGCAAAGTTCTGCCTCTAGGGAGGAATAACTCCAGGTACCAGGATGGGCTGGGGAAAACCTGCCGGAAAGCAGCTCTGCAGAAGAAAGCCCTGAGGATCCTGGTGGACCAGCAATGCACCCTTATGGCAAAGACCACTGATGACCTACTGGGCTGCATTAGGCATCGCATTACCAGCAGGGTGATGGAGATGATCCTTTCCTTCTGCTCAGTCCTGGTGAGACACACCTGGAGTGCTGGGTCCAGTTCTGGCCTGGCCACTAAAACGAACAACAGATGCTCTCCCTTTTCTGAAGGGGAGAGAAGTAAAAGAGAGCATTCGTCATTAGTTTTAGTGGCTGGCCCAGCTCAAACCACAACACCAGTACAAGACACATGGACTTACTGGAGCAGGTCCAGTAAAGGGCCATGAAGGTAGTTAAAGCCTCGGAGCACCTGATACACAAGGGGAGGCTGAGAGAGCTGGGAGCATTCAGCCTGGAGGACAGAAGGTGTATAGATGCCTATGGGAGGGAGTGAAGAAGATGGAACCAGGCTCTTCTCAGTGGTGGCCAGTGACAGGACAAAAGGCAGTGAGCACAAACTGAAATCCAAGAAATCCCATTTAAACATAAGGTTTTACAGTGAGGATGATCAGATGCTGGAATAGGGCTCTTAGATTGTGGAGTCTCCGTCACTGAAGATACTAAAAACCCAACTGGACAAAGCACTGGCATCCTGCTCTAGTAGCCTCTGCTCTGAGTAGTGGGGGGTCTACTAGGTGATCTCCAGAGATCCTTTTCCACCTCAGCCACTCTGTGAGATGATTCTGGTATTAAAGGACTGCTTACATAGTTGAACTTGAGCATGTCAAGAACTTACTACTGAAAGTTGAAACAGTGCAAACTCAAAGTGAAAATGAAGACTTTTTTTTCTTTAAGTGACAGGAAGATAATCACGAGTTGATACCTTCAAGTTTTGACAGAATGGGTGTTTTGCTGTGTAATCTCTCTGCAGAGTTATGCTCTGTAATTTCAGCTCTGAACAGCCTTGAGGTCAGCAAGTCCATCTGCCTGCTTTCTGGTAACAGCAACCACGTTTATGGTCCTTCCTGACAGGTGCTTGCTCATTTAACTTTCTCATAACAGAGATTCTACAATTGCATGGCAATCTCTTCCTATCCTTGGCTACAAGGTAGTTCAATGTTACTAATTGCGTAACAACTAGCGGAAGGGTAGTGGTCTGTGATATGTAGAAAGTCAGATTCGTATTAGGAAGTCAGATTCTTTTCTCTGACTAAAGGCCGGGTTAGAGACAAAATCTCAATTAATTTCATTTTAAAATTTCAGACTGAAAGACAGTATACATTTTTCTGGAAAAGTTATCTCAAGGTATTTAGTTTAAGGAATACATAGTAAAGAAGACAAAGTAGAATGGACAGGTTGTGTCTGGTGTGGGTCAATTTTGACATGGAGTCAAGTCCTTGGTTCACTCTATGACCTAAGATGTTCTGCTCCACCAGAGCCAAAACAGCAACTTTCTCTTCGTTTCCCCTAGAAACTTATTCTCTGTGATGATTAATTTGTTTTGGATGTAGTCTTGTAAATTAGGCTATCACACCAGCTTTTTAGATTGTCCCCTCCATGGTACGACAGAATTTACCCAGATGTGGAAAAAAAAAATAAATATTTAATCTATCAAGGCTCGTTTGCTTTTTTTCATGAACTGTTGTTTGTCATCTTGTCTTGTTTTTATTCCCTCTCTGTCACTGGGAATAAGTAAACCTTGCCTTTTGAACCAAATAGTTTATCTTCATTTAGCCAGCACTACCAGGTTATTCTGCTCTTTGGTGCGACCGATGGAGTGATAAAACACTGCCGAGGTAGGATGTGCATCACTGCGAAAGCTCAGTGGATTAGTTGTTCTTTGTGACATTACACAGAATTTAAAACACGAAGAGCTCAGCTATCTTTGTGCTGTTTCAGCCACGTAAGCCATCTGCTGCCAAAACTGATTGGTGAAATAATAGTATATGCAACAGCTGCCTACCTTGACATAGGGAGGGAGGAAATCATCAGTTCCTCGAGTTCAGCAACCCAGGCTGGGTGAAAACTGAATTCTTTTTGTAGTCAAAGAAAAGTGCTGTGAAGAAAACTTCTGACGGCAGTACCAGCTCCTGATCTAGGATGAAGGGGGCCGTCAGCCACAGCTGGGGTCTCTAGGTCCCTGCTACCTGTGATTCTCTCCCTCGCTTTCTTCTTACATGCTTTTATCTATTTCTTTGACTTTCTGCTGATTTGGAGCCTCTTTTCTGACTGCTTCTAGGAATAGTTGCTTTTGGAGATGTAAACCGTGTTTCCTGGTTCTTGGGCACTTGTTATTTATTTTTGTTACTCTGAGGTTTGGTATGTGGAGGAGGTTATTGTGTTAACTTCTTCAAGGTTACCTAAGGATTTTATTGTGGTTTTTTTTTTTTTTATGTGATACTAGTAATTTCTTTTTCAAAACTGTACCTTACTAACTTTTTGCAAATAATAAATAGGTCTCTCCATGCAAAGTCAGGATTATAGATATTGTAGGTGCAGAAATAACTTCTTAGGGTTAATCTGTTTGGACAATGTTGTGACCTCCTTAAAGTGAACTAAACCCCCCACAGTTTACATAATGTACAGAACTATCCTGTCTTACAGTAAATGCTTAGGACCTTACGTTATCTGACCGTCTGGCTCTGTAAGTGCAAATAATTACATGTCATCTGGGTCTGGTTGTCTCCTGAAAGTTTTTTGTCAACTTTCACAATGTCCTTTGGAATCTATATAATATTTTTATCACCCTAGATGGATTCAAAGTACATTTATTGCTTTTGGGGAATCCAGCTGTATGTTTTTATACTCATATGGAACTAGGTTAAGGAAGTACTTCAAAATTAAAGATTCTACTACTTTAGATCTGACTTTTTATAACTAATTACATTAATTGAACAAATAGTTAGATGTAAGAACCACCTTGCCTCAGGCAGTGCATTAAAAATACGGAGTCAAGATTGGTGTCGACTTTTTCTAAGACAGGATTCTCCTCCTTTGGGGGCATGAATACCCAACACTAAAACTCACGTGCACCTGAGTATTTAAAACTTAATGCCTTCTAGTTTGTAGCTCTCTGCTATAGTTTCTGAAGTGTTTGTGTACAGATCCTCTTTGTCATTAATTTTTGAAAGAATGTACAAGTTAGTTGGTTCCCTGTGAATCACCGGTCAGTAAGTGAAGTGATGCAGTCCCTCGGCACTGCCCTGGTATAACTCAGTATGGATATTTTACGTGGAGTGTAGGGAGGTGTGGGGTGCCCGGGTGGGAAATACTGAGCCACAGGCCTGTGCAGACAAGAACACTTGCACTCCAGAAACTTCATTGGTGTAATTCCTTTCTTGTAGGTGTCCTGTATCCAAGGAAAACAAAGCTCGAGATGCTGTGGCTTAGACTGGCAATTTAGTGAGCAAACTTTGTGATGCAAGCCCAATCTTGCATCATTACAGGGCATCTACACTGAGATAGCATTGGCATGGTTTTGTGAGTGCTCCTCCTTTTCCTTTTTCACTTCATACATATCAGATCCTATTAATTCCATCTTCCTAGAGAGTTTTATGACTATATTCTAAATGTTCTGTAAGTAAGGAATAACTGTCCTTCTGATTCATATGTCGATATATATGCCCTGTATACCACTACTTTAGTTTTTAACCTGTGTATCTTATTCTTCATGGTGTTTACTGGAATTTCCTCCAAGGAAGTTCATCCTATCGTATTCTCCAGCTCTCATAATGTCCTTCCTCCCCCCTCCCAGGGCTTGTTTGTTTAG
This sequence comes from Charadrius vociferus, assembly GCF_000708025.1. Classification (NCBI taxonomy): domain Eukaryota; kingdom Metazoa; phylum Chordata; class Aves; order Charadriiformes; family Charadriidae; genus Charadrius; species Charadrius vociferus. The sequence continues at coordinate 1,749,493 of NW_009647080.1, forward strand.
TAGACAATTTGGCAGACAACTGACAGCATTCAAAAGTTTTTCCTTTTTAAGTAGCTGTGCTAATTTCTACATGTAGAGTGGAAGTCACTATTGGAACTAATCCAATCACAATCTTATTTTGAAGTTAATGACTTTTAAAAGAGTACTTTTAAAAATAGTCCTTAAACACAAAAGACAAAATAATCTTTAGAATGTATTTTGAGACTGACTGCTTTGCGATGGTTTTTCTTTGGGACCAGCCTTATAACGATACGGAAGTTTTATTTCCCTCGTTCCAGTTCAGTTTTAGCCTCCCCAGTCAGGAGGCTGAAAGTCTCCCGAAGGGCTGCAACACAGCAAGCATTGCCGCCACCACATGAAGAGGTGGTGCCTCATCACACACCCTGTGTATTTAAACTATCACTTTCTTATTTGGCTTACTTTGATCTCGATGGGTAGCATTAGTAGTGGACCTGTGTCGGTATAATTATAACACGTATATGCAATACCAAGAAGTCTCTTATGCAGCCATTCTCTTGCCACGTCCTCCCCCACCACGCACTTGTTTGAGAGTTCAGCATCAGGCCTGTTTTATGACAGTCTTTTTTTCTTCAAAGGATGTCTGTGGTGAGAAATTACTGACGTGAACTGCAACTGAAAACCCCCGAGCTCTGCTCTGGAGGCAGCAGCCTTGCTGTAGTGGTATCTTTGGGAACGGGGCAGGGCGAATGGCTGGTAGCTTTGAGACACCAGTTTGCAGGACCAGACTGGCGTTAAAACCTGCTGGTGGCAGGGCTAGCCTTGCCACCATGGCCCTGGCCATGCTCACACTGCTCCCAGCCACCCCAAAAACCTGCAGTCAGGGTTCCCTCCCCTCTGCCTCCAGGTGCTGCTTGGTCTGCCTGTGCTTCTGCGTGCATGTCTCGGCTGTCTGTCAGTATGTTTTCTGGAGGTTTTGTCTACAGAGCTTCCACCTCGACCAGGCAGGTGTGTGCAGCTCAGCCTCCAGCAGCCGTTGGGACGGGGGAGTAGCTGTTGGACGGAGCGGTTTTCAGGACAGCTGAGAGGCACGCGTGTTCCTCACCTGGGGCCGTTCAGCAGTTGAGATGAAAACTGGGTGCAGCTTCCTGAAAACAACTTTTCATATTTCGACATGAAGCAGTAACTGGAGTCTTCAAGCTTCGTGCAGTACAACGCCATTGCTTCCAGTAAGAAGTAATTGTTTCATATTTGGTGGAAAAAATTGCAATAGAAAGGTCTCGGGTGATTCATTTCCTATGCAGCATAGGTGTAATTCTGTTAGTTTGAGGCCTGAAACGTCGTGGCTTGTGCTTTGGTTTATTTCTTGCACAACCATTGTAATGTCCTTCCCCTTCTAGTGCAAAGAAAATATGAAGTACAGCACCAGTGTAGGAGAATAAGACGAGCTGCATGTTTTAGCGGTGGCTATTATAATTGACTGCAAGCTTGATGGGGCGTAGGCTGATCCCACGGCATCCGAGTAGACCGATGAGCGGAAAATGGAATAACATCAAACGCGTTGTCTACTTACCTCAGCATCTAAGTTACGTTAGTGGTGGTGGCTGTGAGATACTCTGACCTTCTGGCAAGTCAGCCCCCCATGAGATACCAGGGTGAAAATCAAAGGGAATTAGTACCTTGAGATTATAATCCTCCTTCGGTAAAAATGACTTGCCATAGGTCTAGGCAGAAACGACCAATTTTTATTGCTGTGTTTCGCTACTTTCTTGGTTTGGTTCAGGTGACTGTGTTTAATTGAGAAGCGGTTGAAAATGTCCTTCTGTTCAGGCGGGATGGAGATGAGAGAAGTGTGAACTGCTACTGGGGTTGAGGCACAGGGCATCGATGCCCAGCGCTGCGAACGCGGGAATGAGCCCTCTCCGCTCGAACTGTTGAGCGCATCTGCAAGCTAATGTATGCCTTTCAGTGGGTGTTGAAAGTGTCATTGTGTGATGTTCTGCAGTAATGACTGACTGGGAGGCACTCGTGACACTTGCATTACTGCTTTCTGCATATTCAACCTGAGAAGGGAAAGCCATCGCTAAGGTTCCTCTGGCTTGGGTCCTATTTTCAAACAAGAATCCGCTGCTGAAACTTCACCACCCACATTTTAACTTTTTTGAGCTAAAAATAAGTTTTACGGTTTGGTATTTAAGCGCATACAGTTCGTGGCTTCCTTGACACTCCCGATACTTCTGATGGAATTGTGAAAATGGAAAATTGATGGCAATAGGATGGTTTAATTAGGCCTTGAAAGAAACTTCACCAGAGTAACGCTATTGCCTTGAGTTCTCAGGGTCAAATGCCTAATAAGAAGGGGCTGCAGATGATCAGAATGTAGTTTAATTTGATAATTGTGAGGTCCCTCTTATTGAATGATAAACTCAATTAAGACATTAAAAGGAGATTTTCTTTTAATATTCATCTACATTAAAAACGAGCAATTTGACTGTAGCTGAACGAATAATTTCAGTATAGGAGCTAGAGAAGAGTTTCCCTCAGTCAAAACTATAGTAAGCTGATACCTGATAAGCTGAAAAATAAGCTGATAGTTTAGGAAACACAAATTGGTACAGTGTAAAGGATTTTTTTTGTCCCCTCTTTACTACAGTTGCCATTTTCTGAGAAGAAAATTTGGGGCTTTTGTATTGGAGTAGGTTGATCAGGATGATTTCTGTAAGCTGTGTTTTCATTTGCTTTAAAATGCTTCTTTAAATGTTACTTTAAATACCAGCTGCTTGTCAATCAACTAATAATCCTGACTAATAAGTAGCGATATTTCAGATTCCTGTTCTTCTTTTTGTTGGTTTTACAATTTATTCAATTTTCAAGGCACTATTTTTTGTGTGTCTTTTTTTATGCTCTTACCTCAGTCTAATGAATAAGTTACATGTAAAACTTAATTTTGAGGTCACGTTTTCATTGAAGTGTCATTCCTGGACTTGTTCCTCTGTGTAGTGTAGTAGGGGAATGTGTACTGTTGACAGAGAAGTAATATTTTTGGGAAGAGTTGAGAGGACTTTTAGAACCCCCCCTTCAGAACATACTTAGTTACTGTTTTTCACATGCGAGTAGTTTAATTCCTAGCTATTTCTTTGTCTTCCTATTCTTTTCTTAAACCGCCTTTTTATGGTTTTATACTGTCAGAATTAACTACTTAAAACCAAGGGTAGTATGGTGCAAGTTATTGGTATCTGTATGTAGACCACTGAGGTAAATAATTCTTTATGGAAAACGGAAATCTCTCTCCCTTCCAGGAGCTTGGACTGCAAATTTATCTCCTCATTGCTCAACAGAAATAGGTGTGAAATGAGGAGTTGTCACTAGGAGCCCGTAGGCAGCCACTCTGATAGTCCTCTTGCATCTTTTTGCTGGCCTCGAGGATTTCCTCACTCGCGAGCTGACCTGCGGAGCTCAGCCCCTTCCTTTCCTGCTTAGAGCTTCTCCGCTTTCCTCTCTGCGCCTCTCCCCGTTTTTCGGTCTCTCCTGGTGTTAGCTGTAGTGTTTGCCATGCCCTCAACTGGGCACAGCCCTCTGGCAGGCATTCGGGGCTCTCCACATACCAGAGCTTGTTCATGTGAGCATGTTCAGAAGGCACAGCCTGCATCGCCTCGTTCTGTGAAGTTTTCCTAGCACATGAATATTTCTGTGCCTTCACCCCAAGGTGCCTTTTTTTCTTTGCTGCTTCTCTTGTATTCCTCCCTCACCAAGCTCCAGCTTAATTTACCCTTTCATGTAAAGTGTTTGCTTTCTTCTCTGCAGCTCCTGACCTCCAGAACAGCTTTCTAGAGTTCATGCCTCAGAACCTTGGCTTTTAAATTGTATTTTTAAGTGACTGCTTAATTTTGAAAACCTAGAGGAAAGCCTGTGGAAAGCGCGTCGGGATTGTTAAAGCGTCTGTGCTACGGCTTACTCGCTGCGGTCAAAATTTATCTGTGCTCTCTGGATAGGCTTGCATCCCCTCCCCGGTAATATCAGCATTGTGGTGACATACAGAAAAGCTGCCATTTTATCTGCCCCTAGCAATTTTAATATCTTCTGGAGACTATGCCAGACTTAGTCATCTGCCCTTGCTTAACTTGCCCAGCATAGTCTTCACTCTGAGACGCCGACGGAGACACAGCTGAGGGCTAAGACACACTTCTCTGGCTTGCTGCTTGGTTCCCTGTCGGCTATCACTTAATACACACAATTTATTCCTTGCTATGCTTGGTCATTTCCTATTTTCCCTGCTCAGTCAACCCTAAACGGGAGCTGCTTTCCAACTCCTCATACCGTTTATTTGGAATCGGTTATTTTATCTTCTGTCCTCCTCTCAGCAGACTTTGTCCCAGTTTACTTTCGCTCTCATTCCGAGTTCGGCTTTTGTCCCTTTGTATTTAAATCAGACTGCTGCTGCTCTAATATACCCTGAATGCCTGCTAGGGGAGCAGGGGACTTAGATGTGTCTTGTCCTGGATGTGACCTCCCAGGAGATGGCACGTGCATGGCCTGGGCAGACCCAAGATCTGTGCTGCTTGCAGTTTGAAATGGAATTTGGCTGTTGATTTTTATATTGAAAATGTACCAGCTGTGCTTTTCCAAGTGTTTTTAAATTTGGAATTTTGAGGGAATAGAAAGGCACATGCCCGACTCAGATAATCCTTTGGTCAAGTTTGATGTGCCTGCTAAAGCATAACAAGTGCAGCAATATTTCAGACAAAGGGTTTTCAGAAGGTTGCACAGGTAATGTAATTTTTCTCAGGTCCGTCTCTTGCAAACAGTGCAACTGTCTCGCATGCAGTAATAAAGCTGAGAGAGACATCTAGCAGGAAAAATTTCAAATGCGCATAGTTTGGCAAAGTTATGCTCCATGGTTTTATCATTGGAAAGAATTAGAGGACGTTTTACTGCTGCTTCTTCCATCAAACTTAGAAACACATGCCTCGTAGAAAATGAGGCTTTGGTTTGACACGGTGTGGTCTTCAAGAGCTGATGCTGGCTGTCCCCCGCCACGCACTTCCCTCTCTGCTATCTTGACAAAACCCCGTGCTGGCTGTTACCACATGCTTCGCACTTTGCTATCTGTTATGCTCTTACAAGGTAACGCTCTGACTTTTTCCTTTTTTCTTTTTGATTGGTGCCACTTTCTTTCCCCAAGAGCTGAAGCTGATTGCTGTGTGACACAAAAGCGAAGCCGCTCGAATGCCAAGCTGATGCCCCAAGGGGGATGGAGGGTGTCCCACTGCTCCTGCTCTGCAGCTCTCAATGCGGACAAGTTACCCGGCAAGGAAAAACCCTGCAGAAAATCCCTCACTTGTGTTGTGGAGGAGAGTTAGGTTTCTGCTGGTTGTGACCCCTTGAGCCAGCTCCCTGTGGGGTCTGATGAGGACCCATCCGTCAGTCAGGCACTGCCTGCACCAGGGGGTGGCCCAGGCATGGTGGGAAGATGCAGGAGAAGAGGTGGTGGCCACAACCTGTTAGACCCAGGTAGCTGTGAGGTCAAAAGAGCCCATTAAGAGGGATGGGCTATAATTTCCCAATTGCACCTCTTCCACCCCTTTTTCAGTTCATGTTAAACCACATTTGCTTTTTTTCTGGTCTTCTGTAAGATTACCTGCCTCCAACCTCTTAAAAGTTAATCACCGAGACCGAGTATTGTAAAGTGAATTTCATCAGGTCCTGCCTACTTGAAAATACTTAGCTTATCCTAGTAGATTTTAAACTATTTTCCTATAGACACAAGTGTTCTTATGAAGACATTCTTGTGAGTTTGCCCCTAACATTAATTTTGGTAGCTATCTGAGGTTGTGGTGTTTGTGGTTTTTTTTTTTTTTTTTTTTTTTTTTTTTTTAAAGGGATTGAAGCTAAAAGGGGGTAACTACATCGGAGTCAAAGTGCCACCTGTTTTTTACTGTTCTGCACCGAACAGTGGATCCATAGTAGTATCTATATCAGCAGTTCCTTATAGTATCAAAAGAGAAAATGGAGTCAAAACAGTTGATGCCAAACATTTTAGGTCTCCACCAAGGGGTTAGATAGGTGTCTGGTTCAGATCAATAGGATGCTTTCCTGTCACTTTTGTGTCTCTTGCTGGATGTATCAATTTGTGGCTTTACCTGTCTCATTGCCCCGTGTGCTATATCATCCTTTCACGATCCCGCTGGGGAATCGGACTTACATTTATTGCACTCAAGTTTCAAGTCACTGAGAAGTTCTTAAGTCTCTATGCTTCCTGTCCCTCCCTGTCATCGGGATGTTTTGTGCTGGTGTCCTTTGACTTGCTACTTCTTAGCAGGCCCCATGCACTGTGTCAGAACATTCTGCATGCTATGATTGATCAAATAATGCAAATAAAGACAATACAAAGCTTGTACAAATACAGCAAATAATGACTATAGGGCTGTAGCAGAAATAAGTTATGCAAATCAAGATTTTTTTTTTTTAAGGGTTACTGATTCTGCTGATATCTGAATGGAGATTTTCAGTTTTCTCAAGGGAAGTCTGATATCAGAAAGCACTCTGAATAATTTTGCAGATGGGAGAGAGAAACTGTGAGTCACCCAGGATTTCTAGTGCAAAGGAAAAGGCCCTAGAAAATCTTTGGACTGTAAGTCAGAGAAGAAGAAATTGAGAGAATATAGCACTGCAATCCTGCATCTTGTTACGAAGTTTGTAAAACAGGAAGGGGAAGAAAGCACTTGCTGAGTGACGTGTAACATCTGGCCAGAAATTAAACATTCCTCAGCGTTTGCTAAAATTGCCTCTCAATAGTTTCACCAAGCTCTTTTAAACTCTTCTAAAATATTTTGCTCTGTCTCTCTCTCTCTCTCTCTCAGGTTTTCTGTGTGCTTCGTGCCCTACAAAATAACTATCTTGTAGTGCTCTCTCTGCCGTTTGGTATTTAGCCAGTATTATAGTTAATCTATAGTCCTGCACTGCCCGTAGCTCCGGTACGCTGGAGGGACCCACAAGAGCATGTTGTTTCTAACACCTTCTGACACACACGGACGGGCTTGTGCTGCTGCGTGCAGCCAAAAGATGCTGTTTACGTTCTCTCACTACCAAACCTGATTATTTGAAGTTCACAGGAGAAAGTTTTAAAGTGTTTAACCACAAAAGCAGGGGCAAAATACCATTGTTCGTGTCTGGCAAACAAGTTGAGACAAAAAGTTTTGCTGTGTCGTCCAAACGGGAGTTTCTGTTCTGATGGAGAGCGCTGCTGCAAATCTCTGGATTTTAAGTCTTTAGCATTTCCCCTCCTCCTCACACCTGGTTTTGAGATTCTCTTTTATCTTTAATTGTATCCCTTTGGCCTAGTCTTCCCACGCCCTGAATTGTTCCCTTTTCACCCCTCCTTCCTTTTCTCTTATAGTTCTCAGGGTGGAAAACCACTTACTTAGAAAAAAAGTGTGAAATGTATTTCTCCCTCTGGAATAGCTGTAATCTTAATTTAATCCAATTACATTGGCTAAACATATTAGCTGGATGCTTTTGTTAACAGTTGACCTTTTTAAAATCTGTGTCCTTGGATTACAGAGCTGATGTCTCAGGGAGAGGAGCAGAGGTGTTTCACGCCGATGGGCCGCTGGGAGCCCGCTGCCTGCCTTGGTTAGAAGGAGGCAATGAGTTCAGTTTTGCTTTGTCACCGGCAAATTAGTGCCTTGCCACTTTGCACAAAATATAGAGAAGAGTGGCATTGAGCACTCTGCATATGCTGGTGCGCCGCGGGCTTATACGAGTTTCGTCTGCTTTAACTCGCCTTTGAGTAAGCTTGAGGTTTGCAGGTGGAGTCCAGCACAAAGATGTTAGTTAGCAATCCATAAATAAGTGCATAAAAATCAAATTATTTAGAGCCTTCTGTAGGTCACAGACCCAAAGTAAAACACATACGCTAAATCCACAATACAGAAATAGCTGTCTAAAACTTCATAGCAGAATGTACTATTTTATTTTGGTTCACCGAGGAGAAGAATATGATGCAACCCTAAAGAGCAAGCAAATACAATACTCTGGCGAGGAGAAGAATATGATGCAACCCTTTGGGGCAAGTCTAAAGAGCAAGCAAATACAATACTCTGAATTATTCAACCTAATTGAATAAACAACATTCTTTGGAAACAGTTATTTGGCTGAACTTCATAAGACATAAACCATCTTTTTCTTCTTTTCCTGTATCTTCCCAGGTAATGGTCTTTCTATTGTTAGGATAACAAATATCTCCAGATTAAATTTCAGTAACTTGAGTAGTATGGTAGGGTATAGAATTGTTTCCAAAGATAGTAGATTGTGTTTCTGTCTAGGAGCAAAATTCATATTGGTGGTGGTTTTCATTGCAGTTTGTCTGTGTTGCACAGTTTAACAGTTTCATTCATTATTTTTATTATTCAAGATGTACATTTTTTTTTTTGAGCTGAATGCAACATTTAGCTGATTTTCGGGCATCATCTTTTTGATGCTACTTTTACTCCACCTTGCTTTTACGTAGGCAGCTTTAATGAAAATGTGCTAGTTAATGTGAAATAAATGTAGCAGTTGTGCTTTCAATGAGGACAAAAATTACTGAGAAGCAGAGAACAGTTGTCTAATGCTGGTCTTGATGTCATGCCTTATATTTCATTGGTGAAAGGTTTATAGTGGTGGAAGTTGCTGGTTCTCTCAAAGCCATCCTTTCAAATGGTGAAGGAAAACCATAACTTGCGCTAATACTACCTGTGCACAAACGTATACGGATATAAAGGGTTTTTAAAAAGGAATGTGACTTTGTGAGCGCAAACGTGCATGTACTTGAGAGATGCTCTTTGGTTTTCTTAACTGAAATGTTCTCAACTCAAGTGAGGGTAGAAATCTTTCATATGTATTTAAGAAGGTTCAGACTAGACTGAAGTAGATCATACAACTGTCATTCAGCTTTTCAAATTTAAAAAATTGCTCAATTTTCAAATAAGCCCCCATCAACCTAGCCTTTGAGAGTGACATATTTAAGTCCACCTTAGGAATCCAGTAAATATTCAGATTCCCTTGTGATGAATATGGGGTATGAACCTGTAGTGATACCTTGCTGTGAAAAGTTCACATCTGTCTGCCTTTCCTATAGCCCTAATATTATGTTAGATAAAGTGAAATATACTTCTTAAAAATCCATCGATTAAAATAAAATTGTGTTTTTTAACAGGCAAAACGAAGGCTGGAGCTAGGAGAAAGTGGCCACCAGTATCTTGCTGAAGGACTAAAGACTCCAAAGGGGAAAGGAAGAGCTGCGACAAGAAGTCCGGATAGTCCAAAAAGTAAGGGAACTAGTAACACACTGTATAGCACAGAGGTGTTTTTTTTTTTTTTATTTTACCAGCTTGAGATCAGAGCGAACCAGTACAACAGGCTGCGTTACCTAGCTAAGAGAGTGGGTTTATTGCTCCCCTCACCTAGCTGGATGTGCATGCAACATTCTCAACCCCACAGCCAGGCAGCGCACAACAAGTTTGCAGCAAAACAAGTTTGCAGCGTGGTCCAGAGCTGCTGAGAGGCTGCAAAGGCTCCTGGCTGCTGGGTCTGTCCTTCTGCCTGCCGGGCAGCCTGCGGCCTCTCCATCCAGGACCTCCTCTTCAGCCAAGGGCATGAGGTTGGGGATGCTTAGGAGAGGGGGATGCTTAGGAGAGGGGGATGCTTAGGAGAGGGGGATGCTTAGGAGAGGGGGATGCTTAGGAGAGGGGGATGCTTAGGAGAGGGGGATGCTTAGGAATCAAGATATTCTGATGGGATCAAATGCCATTATTAGACAAGGCTCATCAGGCCAGCCTCCTCCTTCCCTGCTAAATGTACAGCAGCTGATCGGCAGGGATTCTTCTCCCAGACAGGGATTTGCAAAGAGCGGTAGCTGTGCCCCGGCGGTGTTGCAGGCTAAATGCTTTTTGCGGGCTCCGATCTTCCTCCTCTCCCTGCAATATGACGAGATTATTGCTGCTACTGCTTACTTGCTGCAAGTATTAATTTTTGCACATCTTGTGTTGCCTCGGGCAGTAGTTTTCTTGCAACAGGAGCTGGGGGGTGTAGCCTTGTCATCTCGTTTGGGGGATTTCAGCAGAATTAGGCTTGCAGAGAGAGAGGAATGGGGAAAGGGGAGGACTGGGTCAGCAGTGGTGGTGATGGGAGAGCAAGAGACCTGAAGGGGTGTTTGTCCCTCCTCACCAGTCTAAGTCTTGTTTCTGTTGAGGCTGATGGGAAAAGTGAAATTAGCAGAAGTCACAAACTTAAAGTGGACAAGTTAAACTACCACGGTTGCTTTAGTTAAACTAAACTTCATTAAGCTAAACAAAGTCTGTTTTAAACTGAAGTGTGTTCTCACAGAAGTTCAGTACCATTCAGAGCGTAGGATGCTGCTGCAGTGTCTGTTGAGAAGTACAGAAGACTTCCTGCTGCATGACCAGGAGCACATGCCATTTTCAGTGGGGATCAAGTAGCCCCTTGCCCTTCTCACTCTGATCCTCTTACTCTTTTCTAAAATCCAAAGGAAAAACAAACAAACAAACAGAAACCACCCTGCTCCAAATTTGCAAGGTCACCTAGCTGATGTGGATATTCCTCGGTGTCCCAGTGCAGACAAGCCCTGAATCTACCAAAAAAATGAGATACAGCAGGTTCTTTTTGCAAACAGGCCGTGACTTGGTTTTCATTGAAAAGCCATCATATTCTTCAAAATATTTCATGGTAATCTATAGGTTCGCTTTCAGGTAGAATTTCAGTTTTGACTGACTTCTGCAATTAAGTGTGGGACGTCAACCTTGAGAAAATGAAAATGACCACCAGATCAGCCTAAGATCCATCCTGCATAATGTTTGACCTCACCTGAAGCAAATGAAAGGTTTGAGGTGTACAGTAAAGGTTTTGCGAACAGGGAAACTTTTAACCCGGCAGACTTCTAATAAAGCCCTTGACACAAAGGCTTTGAACGTTTAGAATTAGAAATTATTCTGATCTACCTATTTAAACTCTTAAGAGCTCATCTATTGAGTGCACAGTTGCCACATTTGTGCATGAAAAAAGCGAGTTGTCTAGTAAGATCCAAGCTGTTTGCTGACCTCTAATTTAAAATAAGTGGGTACTCTTGCCTGGTTTGAGCATTGTTTGGTTATGGAGAGATGATGATTATAAATTGTATCTTGCGTCAATCTCCTCTAATTCACTTGAGTTTTCTGTAAGCTGTGGAGTCTGGCGCTGATGGAATCTGTCATTGTGTTCACCCACTGAAGTACACCTAAGTCCTGCTTAATTGCATGTGAAACACTTATCTTACAAGAGGGGAAAATCAAACCCTGATGAAAGCTGGCTATCAGCCTGATGAAGGAGCATCATAGGGGAATTTTTGGTATTGCTGCCAGGATAAATAGATACTAAAAATACTATGAAGAATTCACATAGTGAAAGTCTAAGTCGAGTATTGCTATATGTATCCGTCAGACTAATGGAAATATTTGCATTTAAAAAAATGTATGTATTTGCTCATGTACCTGTGACTTTTGGAAAAGTACATTTTGAAATACAAATAAATACCCAGTGGTAAGTTGTGTCTTAATGCAGAGGTTTGAGAGATTTCTTTAGTAAAAACTAAAGAAGTATCTGTAATATGTATCCTTTCATTTCTGGATGCTGCTTTTGGAACTAAAAGGAGAAAATTTATTTATCTGGGTTTGGTTTTTTTTCTTCCTTTCCAAGCCCCAAAATCTCCTTCAGAAAAGACTCGGTATGATACATCACTTGGCCTTCTTACAAAGAAGTTCATTCAGTTGCTGAGCCAATCTCCTGATGGGGTCTTAGATTTGAACAGAGCGGCTGAGGTCCTCAAGGTGCAAAAAAGGAGGATTTACGATATCACCAATGTACTGGAAGGCATCCATCTCATTAAGAAAAAATCCAAAAACAACATTCAGTGGATGTGAGTATTCATTTTCATTTTCCATTCCTAAACTGATTTCACTGTCACAGAGCAGCAGTGTTTTTCTTCTCCCACCTTCCATTCTAACACTTTGCTCCAAGCAATCATCCAAAACGCCTTCTATCAGGATAAAGCTTTCTTTTTCTGTTAAGACAGCTTTTCAGTGTATAAATAGCATTTGTCAGGGAAATTGGAAACCAGCATTTTGTCTGAATACTGGATTAACTCATTTGCTTCTGCAAGTGGAGTAAGTTTTCAGGTACATATCTGTACCCTACTGCCTTGCTTGGTCTTCTTCAGGGTGTTAGAGGAAAGGGGAGTTAAAAGCAAGATTTTGTAAGCACTTAGAAATATTCAACTTTTCCATCTTGGTGGCAGTTCCAGAATGTGTTGTCGTGATAAAAAGACGCTTTTTCTGGAAAGCGTAGTTTATGCCGAGTCGCTATGGGCGGCCGTAGGGAGAAGGGGCTAAAGGACTTGATCTGCAGTGTGAAATCCTGCCTCTTCCCTTTCCCATAGCACAGGGCCAGGTTTTACAAATGTTGTCTTCCTTCTTTGTATCCGTAGGGGCTGCAGCCTGTCGGAGGACGGTGGCATGCTGGCACAGCGTCAAGGCCTCACGAAGGAGGTGACCGAACTGACTCAGGAAGAGAAGAAACTGGATGAGCTAATCCAAAGCTGCACCCTGGACCTCAAGCTGCTAACAGAGGACTCGGAGAATCAGAGATATCCTTTTTTTGCCAAAAACCTCAGAGGTGGTCAGTCTGCTTGCTGTGCTCTGTAATACTAAGAGAATTCTTCTAATTAATACGATACAAAGCATCAGAAATTCGCAGAAGTTGGATAACAGGTTTTAATGTAGTTCTATGTAAAAGTTACTTAAGCCACTTGCGCCTGTAATGCTTCTGGAATGTCAGGGGAAAAAAAAAAAAGAGAGAAAGGTGGTGTATGAAGGAGCCCGTTAACATCCATGTTCACATAGAGTAGAACCAAGAATTCGACTGATTAATGAGTGACATCAAAAACCTGTGCTTTTTCAACTCTTTTGAGCCCACAGCAAACCCCATTTTTATGTGTGCGGAGATTATAAAGGCACACAGACAGCCTTTGCTAAGGTAACACAGATTTCTGTGGGTGTACTTATTACTTTTTTTTTTGAAATTAAACTGATGTATATAAATTAGACACAGAGAGGAAAATAAAGTTGGGGGTTAGTTTAGTGTGAAACTTGCAACAAATTTTTAGATTCCTCTGGTTACAGAATCTATAATACAATATCACAGATAAAGGTTTTATGAGCGCTCAAAATGTCTATTTTAGACTTTATTTCATGTATTAGCAATGCTCAAGGGCATAAGGTTCATATGACTTCTGGTATTTTGGCTGCTAATATCCCTTGTAAGTAACCAATTCTCATTTTCACTAGATTTCCAACCAATTAGCAACAGAAGAGAGTATTTTATTGAATGCTGATGTGAGAACTTTTTACTTTAAATAGTCTTGAAGAGCATCCAATAAGGTAAACTTATTCTCTGCTTTGAAGGATAGGAAATAACTATGGGAGTGTCAGTAAAAAGTAATGTGAACTATGTAAATATTGCCTTTTGATTGTGCTTGCATCTCAACATGTATGAAAGCAAGACCACCCAGTGGCATAGGGAGCAGGGTCAGCACTGCCTTGGTCCAGGAAGGGATTTAAGCAAAGCAAAACTGAGGGTTTGCAATTCTCTTTTTTTTTTTTTTTTTTTTTTCTCGTGTGGACTGCTGTGGTAGAGATCCCTGCCCCGCGGTTGCTGGCTCCCTTGGGGGTGGGCAAGGATGGATCAGCATTAGCCGCGTCTTGGCCTCGTGCTTTTGGATTTAGGAGAGCATATTCCCCAAATCCTTCTGTGAATCTTAAGTTTACTGATAATACTAGCAATTATTGAGGAAGGAATGTGGAAGTGCGAAACCTGGGGACGAATCTGAGTGCATCCCAGTATGGTCTTTTGCTCACCTCACTGAAGGTGACCTACTGAAGACTCGGAGAGCTGAGAAGGCCCTTCCTTTGCCTTATCTCTGAAGGCGAAGTTTCTGCTTTTGAAAATGCTTTTTCTTTTCACTGCATGATTAGGTAGTACCAAAACATTGTTTGTGCCTCGGCTGTGTGCTTCCTCTATATATAAATAGAATCAGAGAGTCACTGAGCGCTACCTTGAACGTTTTGGGGTATGCCCAGCATTAGCATGGGGAGCTTTTACCTACAGCAAGGAAGATTGTTGTTGTGTTTGAAAACTGTGCAATCTTTTCCTTTGTTCATATAGTGACAACCACTGTTGCTGTAATTGGTACTCTGCCTTTGCAAACCTCACTTAAACCTTACTAAAGGAGTGGTAGGAGCCTTGATAAAAGCCATTTGCCTGAAAGCTGACCTTTCGTTTTGATCCCTTTACTTTGCATTTGGTCCAAGTCAGATGTGAGATGTGTTGGCGTTTTGAGCTTGGGCAGTTTGTCTTACTGTATGGTAACAGTAGACATTTACCAAAATTGTTCACATTTACACCACCCCAGAAATATAATAATAAATTAGGCTCTTTATTTGTATGGCATAAATATTATGCTAGACACCTCATGGATGACAAAACTAAAGAGCTGGAAGGGCCTGCATGTGATTGTGGCCATTTCACTGTTTGTGACAGGTCAGTAAGTTAATGGTTACACAGGTCAGTAAGTGAGGCGCCACTGTGCAGTAACCCAACAAAACGCTCACGTTGATTTGGACAAATACATATTGAACAGCAAAATATTCATGTTCCTTCTGTGCTTATGCAGAAGTCAACTTTCTGCACGGTCAAGTTGTTTAAAGTAGCTGTGTGAGCAGTTTTTTGAAATAATTTCATATAATATAAATGAATAAATACATATATGAATATATAAATGTTTACAACCCCCCAAATGAAAATTGACATTATTATTTTATTGATGACTTCAAAAATAGATTGTGTATCTGCATCTGTAACATGCATCTGTAAATTCCTTTACATCTTTTCTGTGATTTCCAGTTCCCTGCATTTTCATAGCAAGTGTGTAAAAAAATCTTGCTTTACGCAGTCTACAAGTAATTGTGGGTTGTTAAGCTTTAGCTTATGTAGCTTTACCCACGTAAAGGAGAAGAGAAAGAAAGGCCTCTGCTATGGCAGGGGGGGTGGACTAGATGATCTTCAGAGGTCCCTTCCAACCCTGACCATTCTGTGACTCAGCACAGAGAATCCCTTTTGTCACTCAGTAGTGGCCCCAGTTGTTAGATCAAAGAGAAATTTTCACACGCTTTCACTGCAATCGCAACCAGTGAAGAGAATAGAAAACTTTGGGCTAAGAGTAAGGTAGCCATTAGTAAGTGGAAAAATAATTGAAAGAATTCTGCCTCTTCTAATAGAATATATTATAAACTGGGTTGGAAAATTCCTTAACAGTGATTACATTAGCTTATGTGACGTATCAAGATATTCGAAAAATTAGTGGCCTTAAAGACCAAACTGTTATAGTTGTGAAAGCTCCTCCAGAAACAAGACTTGAAGTGCCTGACCCAGTGGAGGTAAGAAGAACCTGGCTTTTCCTGCCAGGATATATATCATTTTTCTATAGATGGTGCAAGCATGTTGCGAGTTTTACTGTGGTAACTGATGCCCAAGTTGGATTATATTGGCATACAGTCCTATATTCATCTGTCTTACAAACTTTGGAGGTTTTTTGTTTTGGGGTTTTTTTTGTTTTGTTTTTAAAAAAAGGAAGGGCAATATTTAAAAATAATTTTACACAAAGCAATCATTATTTCTTCCTTTTCTCTCAGTTCCAGCTTTCCTTCAAAGTAATCCACACTATTTACAGATTATTCTCTTTTGCTATACTTTATGTAAAGAAGAGCTTTTCCTTGACAGTTGAAATTTCTTGTTTGTAACCATGTAAAATCTTGAAGAGATTCAGGTCTTTTTTTTTTTTTTTTAAACTTTATGTAGTTTTGGTTATAAAGTTCATGGATAACTCAATGCCTTAAGCATCTTGATGACTCATATTACTAATATCCTAATTTATTGAGACATGTGTTTTCATGTAGGATTTTCTTTTCTGAAGTGTTACAGTTATTGTAGAAAATTGTGGTTTACTCCTAGAACCCATTCTTGCCCTTCCTTCTTCCATCACCATCTTTGCTTCATTGACACTGACTTTACACATCGGTGTAAAACTTTGTGCCTTCTGCTAGTGCACTTTTTGTTTGCTATTGCAAAGTCTGTAGGGAGTGGGGATTTCCTTTCCTATTTTTATTGTAAGTACTTCTGTTTCTGAAGCTGTCTGTGTTTGTCTGTCCACCTCTTCTGTTGCCCCTTGCTGCTCAAACCACAGTCTCCCTCTGAGTGCCAGCTTTTGTATATGAGATGTCTGGCTCTTGTTCTTTCATCCTCCTTTTATTTCTCTTCCTTATCCGAGGTAGATATCTAGGGTAACTTGGCTGCTTCTCCCTTCCCTTACCTGATGTCACAGTTGCAGGGGAAAATGGTTCAGGTGGCTTTTCTTTGAAGACATCCTCAGGGAGTAGCTGTACTTTTCTTCATTCCTCTCATGGTTTATGAACCACATGGTTCTGCTGCTCCTGGGATTTTCTCTCTTGGTGGCAAAAGTGAGCTGCTTTGCAATTCCCAGTTGTTACGACAGACCCAAGTGTGTTGGGCAAATATAAATCACTTGCATGAGCCACTGCTTTAGAGACTTAAAAATGCACCTAATTTCTTCTCTCAAGGAGCAATTAGACATAGGGCTAAACCCCAGAAACTTCTGTGCTGTGTTCATACCTCTTTGTTATTCCCTCATCCCTGCTCTTGGGCTGGTTCCACTGAGCCCAGGGCCCGGCAGGAACAGACTCCAGATGCTCTCTCATTTCTTTTACTAGGGTTATTCCTCACTTGCTTAGGCCCATTATGGTTTACACCCTTTCTTTTCCCCCTGCCTTTGTCCTTAGTTTCCCCTTTGAACCTAGGTAGAGGTTGTGGAAGAATAAATCATTTTGCTGCAGTGAGGAAGAGATATCTTTTATCAGTATCCATAAATGTATACGGTTATCGCTGCTTGCTTTCCTGTTTGTTTCCCCTAGGCATTACGTTTTGATTTTTAATTCAGTGAACTCAGGCGGGTAGAGAGAGAGATGCACACAACCATTAAAGCTAGCGCCTAGACCTCCCTTATCCCCTATGCCCAACTTATACATTTAATGTTCAGCTTCAGGCAGTAGAAGTCCTATTTCTTTCTCTCCTTTGCAGTTACATTTCAGTGTCTTTTTTTGCATACCTCGCTCGCTCAACAGTACCTTCTCCAACTCCTGCTCTTCCCATCTCCTTTTTTCTAATTATCTTTAGCATTGCCCTAAGTACTCTTAAGTGTTTTCTCTGCCCTGGGTTATCCCTGTTCAGTTGTTGTTCTCTCTATTTGTAAATGCTGACTATTATGCTACATAACTGTCAGAACACAAATAATATGAGGAACTTTTTCTTAGAGGGCACAAGAAAATGTATTTGAAATAAGTCTTCAAAGAGGTATATAATGCCTGTATTCATACTTTTAAAAACTATTAATGCAATACAGCTGGAGCAGGTTTATTTTTAACTGGAGTCATTTATGATTTTCCATCATAAAGCTAAGAGCAACTTTGCAGATTTCCTATCTGTCTACGTATGTCACCTTGTTGTATTGCATCAATGCGTGAAAGTTAAGAAAAGATAATTTCTTGAGACAAATTAGGCGTTCCTGTTATTCAGAAACGCCATCAAAATTAGAGTTGCTGCCTTGAAGGGACAGGAGGACTCATATAAATGAGTTTGGGTAGTGAAAATGGCATGTTTTTTCTTTGTTATTTGGAAGAACTTCCCTGATAAACAGGTGAACTTACATATAGCTATTTGAGTTCAGTGTGAATTGATGCTGAAGGGTTTTGGGTGAGTGAGAAGGATGTTTTGGCATTCTTTTAAAGCAGAAATATTGACACAAATAAATCCAATAATATTGTTATGAATAATAATAAACCCTGTGACTTGCATCCTGTAGTTCCATTCCATCAGAATGCTCCAGGTTATTATGGTTGTAAGAAAATTTTAGGAGTTGAATCCTTTCTACCTCTCCGGTTATGATACAACACATAAAATGGTAGGCTTCTGAGATTCGTGCACTACAGACAGTGGGAAAACCTTTTATGTTCTCTTCCAGTCTAAAAGATACATCAGCCGAGCCTTTCACATCTTCAAAAAAAAAAAAAAAAAAATGCATGGGGGATTTCGGGTTCTCTTGATTAGTGAAAAATGTCTTCAAACACTCATGCCCCAGTAAGAATTTACTCCACATTGTCAATGTTCTGTCATGTTCATTGGTATAACACCTTTCTGATATTTGTTTTGTTAGCAGAGTGCATTGATACATTTATCTAGTACTCAAGGACCTATTGAAGTTTATCTGTGCCCAGAGGAAAACGATGCCCTCAGTCCAATGAAAACTTACAGTCAGGACCACAACGGAAATATTTCCAAAACCTTTTCCAAAGGTAAAATTATTTCTTTGTAATACTAATGGCCTTCCTTCTTGCTGTCATTCAAGATTTCGAACTTCAGATATCCAGCTCTTATCTTTTGGCTTTATTTTTCGGCTTTGTTTTTCTAAGAAGTGAAAAGCTAAGGCATCCATTTTCCACTGTGCCTTTCTGGTTTATATAGTGGGAAATATGTTTTCCTCTGCATCGGTTGTTTAAAATAAGTTTCATATTTGCATATCATATGGAACTATAACTTAAGTTTATGCAATATTGAAGAAACAAACAATTTTGTTCCTTTTGCGTTTTCAAATAGGACAGTAGCAGCAAAGACTTGTCTCAACACAAGAGGCAGAAACCTCTGTGTGCAGGCGTATGCAGCTACACAGTGTCACTGATGACATCCGTTGCCTAGAAAGTTTTCACTTGGAATATGAATTCCACTGAGAAACGGGCATCTCTCACTACACTTGATTTTTCTTTTTCCCAGTAGTTGTTGAAACCTTGTAAAATATTTTTTTCATAGAAAAGTCAGTGGTGATAACAACATGAGTAGTTTTGAGAAGCCCTTTGTAACAGATGAAAAACAAGGTAGAAATTATAAGGAGGCCCTATTTTGTTGAAATGATGCTTTATGAAAAGCCCTTTATGCAGTGATGACTTTGTTTCATCTGTGTCTAATATTTCTAAAGAGATTAAAGGTGTCATCTTTATTTTTTCCCTCCCTCCTCTTACAGAAGTGGCTTCTGCTAACTCAGGACAAGGTGACTGCTCAGTAAATATGGCAACAATCTCTCCGTTGGCTTCTCCAGCCAACCTTCTCCAGCAGACAGAGGACCAAATTCCCTCAAACTTTGAAGGACCATTTGTGAATTTGCTGCCTCCTCTGCTTCAGGAAGATTATTTGCTGAGCCTTGGGGATGAAGAAGGCATCAGTGACCTCTTTGATGCTTATGATTTAGAGAAGCTTCCTTCATTGGTGGATGAATTTATATACAGCTGATTCTCTTAAATGCTCGCCGTATCTAAATCATGTTTTTAATGGAATCAAAAAACCTGCCATCAGTCAGAGTTGTCCCCTACTTACTATGAAATAGCATTATTAAATAAACTAGGCTCTTGAACAGTGCTGATATTTTAATTAAATACTCCCTAAAATACTATAAGCAACAAGCAAAGGCTTTTACAGCAAGGCCTTCTCCTTGACCCTGAGCTCCAGCGCCTTGTGAGTCAGCAAGTGCAAGCAGGTGACCATAAATGTTTTGTCTTCACACTCCCCCAGTCTCTGCTTACCGTGACAAGTGGGCTTACGGAGAAGGGCTCAATGAACTGGTTTAGTCCTAAATAACAATTTTATAATAGTATTTCAGGTCGTGCCTTCTGCAGAGAATGCATGTCTTCTGGGTGTCACAACATGGATTGTACCTGCAGTGAACATAAATATGAAGTAATGCAAAAGCGTGAAATGGGATTCTTCAGCTACTTGTGGGAATGTTTAAATTGCTGTCATAATGCTCATTTTGAGCTATGTATATGTCTCATTATGAGGTCAAATACTTATGTCCTTAAAAGCTTTTAATAAAAAAAATACACTGTAAATGTAGTGTATATTGCAAATATTGAAAAGTATGAAGTTCTGCCACTTCTCATAGTAATTGCAGATTTTTAAAAATGCTTGTGTGTGTGTGTGTGTGTGAAAGTAGTTTTTGTTGGTTGTTTTTTTAAACTAGAACGAAGATGCACAGTTCAATTTTACTGCCCCCGATGTGCATTAGAACTGGTACATAAATTTTTGTGGTACTAAGTGGGGCTTTGTGTTAAGTGCCTACTAGAGATGCACTGTGGGTTTTTCCCTCTATGGAAAACACTTATGCCAAGCTTTGTTTGTTCAATATATCATATTTATCTCAGTGGGTTAGCTTCCTCTGCTTACAGCTTTTTATAATTCTCTTCGCCAGCAAAATGGAACTAATTTTTTTCCAAAGTACATAACTGTAAGTACCACATCAACTGAATTGCATTTATTTTTTTGAAGATCTTTGGTAGTATAGTATAGTACCAATATTTATTTTTTGAACGTGAGAGGAATTCTAAGAAGTCTTAAATAATTTTTTTTTTTTTGAGTGTAAAATATGTTGCCATGTTCTGGGCTAAATTAATGTAATGTTGATTAGATGATGCCCATATAATCCTTTTGTTTGCATTACTGTTGTACTTATCTGACATACTCAGAAAATTAGTACTATTTGTACTGTAGTAGAATATTATGTATGCAGGTTTTCTGGTACCATTGAGTTGCTGCTATGAAAGCTCACACATGAAAAGGCAAGAAGTCGCAGTAAAGAACACTGTATGACTGTGTGAGTTTTGGAATATAACATGTATAAAAGGCAACACATAAAGAACTGTTAAACAGTGTTAAGTGTGTGTTTATATGTACAAATGTGTGCATAGATCATTCAGCAGTTGTATTTAAGTTGATGTATGTTCTCAACTCACACTTTAGTTATCTAGCAGTTTTGTACAATAGAATTAATTTGTAAACACTGCCAGAATATTTTCTAGCTGGTTTGTAATTTTTTAAGAGTTTTTTTAGATGTGGATCTGTAAATAAAATTGTAGTATTTAAAGTTTTCGTCTTGTGGAAGAGGAAAGTAAAAGTTGTGTGAGCATGAAGATTTGCGAGACAAAGGGGCACTTTTGCGGGGGAAGAGGAAATGAAGACTAATGCAGACCATCTTTTTTTGTACAAATTAAACACTTGTCCCAATGTGCGTGGGCAAAATACTAATCTAATTTAGCTTTGCATTGTATGCTAGTTTAAAAAAAACACCTCTGTAAAATACTGTAAAAAAAAACCAAAAACAACAAAAAAAGCTTTTATGGTGAGTTTTGTAAATAGATTTATTAAAGGATGACCTGTTCTCTAGCTGTGATCTTACCACTTCCAATGGATGTAATTTGAATAAATTTTGTATGGTAATGAATCAATAAAAAGGATTTTTTAAAGAGTTCAGATTTGTATACAGCTTTTTAAATTCTTCTTACTCTTGGTGCCTATCATGCTTCTTCGTGGAACCTAGCTGTTATTATTTTCATTATTAGTGCTCACACTCATTTGACACCCAATAAGTTTCAATCCCACTTTTTTATTATGTGAACAATAAGTTCAGTGTGATTTTTTTTTTTTAAGCCATGGTGAAACAAGAATAAAAAAGACACACCTAAAGAGACATAGTAGGAGATCCAGAGGTTGGGCTAACACAGGTTTATTTTTATTTATTCCCCCATATGAATTATGAACAGACTTCTTGCAAACCTCATAGGAATTTGGTTATTCTAGGATTAAAGAACATGAATGCAATTGTTGAGGATCTGTTTAACCTTTCTACAGATAATTCTCCAGAAGTCTCCTAATAGTAGCTTTGCAATGAAGTTCTGTTTACTTGAGTCATCTCTTAACAGTCTCTTGAACCAAATGTGCATTTACAAACTTGTACTCCCTTTCTGGTCTTGGTGCTGTACCTTTCTAGATGCACAGCCATCAATTACTAAAAGAAAAAAAACAACTATCAGGATAAAGAAATCGCAATATGGTTGTTTGCTTAAATGTTACAATTCTGAGCAAGTCAAGCGTCTTGTCATCTTCCCTGCACACAAGAAGACAAATATTTTCTCTCTATGCACTTGTCCATACTTCTGCACACAGCAGTACTGAAAGGAAGATTACAGTAAAGATCCTCTGTTCTTCTATATTCCAAATAAATAATAAAGGAGGGCTAGAGGACTGCGTTCTCTAATCTCCCTTTGAAGCAGAGATGACAATAAATGTCCTCTTTCTGTCCTATCTGTCATAGCTCCCTGGCCTGTTCTCAGTTTTCATGTCAGTTTCTCTCCTTTCTGCTTTCTGTATCTGCTTTGTAAACTCTGGACCTGCTGAGTGCCAGAAGGAAAAAACCCAGCCAGTTAAAATTCTACTTCTCTGAGCTAGCATAATGTACCTCAACATTATTCAGCATACACATATTAGATTCAGGGAGGTTTTATTGAGGCCCATATGCGTTGCATTCCTTGGCTGCCAGCAGATGGAAAAGGATTCTGAGAAATCTGTCAAAACTGACCTGAGTGACTGACAGGCAACTACATGCTGCTTTGCACACAGGAGAGGAGTTTAAAAAAAAGAGGTTAAAAAAAAAAAAAAAGGTGGTTCCTGTCCTTGAACCTACAGTGAGAACTCATCCATCTACAAATGACGGACACCATCACTTTCTATTCTTTTTGACTTATACCTGAAAGAGTAAATTACACCACTGCCTTGATGCAGACATGGACATTTTTGTTGCAGAAAGAAAGTATGAAAGATACATAAGGTACTTTTTGTAGCATGAGACGTTGCTGCACGTTTAGAAACACCAAACTTAGCAGTATATGCCATTTTTTCTGTCATACAGTTAAGGCACAATGTCATTGGTGCTCCAATGCCAACAATTCTCAAGATGAAGTGAACCGAAAGCCTGCATAGCAAAGTCAATGGAGTGATATTAACAAAAGTATAAACAAGTACAATTCATCTACCCCTTTTGCTTTTCTTGCTGAAGCAAGATCTGCCTGTTTTCTACAGCAAAGTAAAGATCAGTAGAATGCTTTGTCTTTTTTAAGTTTGGGAGTTTCTTTATCCCCTTTTTCCTTTCTCAGACTTGACAGGGAGAAAGTGTCATATCTAACAGAAAAAATGGGTGGTTATCAGTTCTGAGTGGCTCTTAATGTTGCCGATGACAAATGAGCAGCTAGATTCTCCTAAACTGTAGGAACAGAGGGAGAAAGCTAATTACTTGTATCTAACTTTAGGACTCACCCATTTTTTTTTCTTGCATGACTTCACACTTACTTTTCCACCCAGAACTACACCTGAGTTATCAGAGAATAAAGTTGTCATGTAAAAACTGTGCCCTTGCTTGCCCGACTGTTTCCCTTCCCTAAGGATGCTAGCTGAGATGCTCTGAAACAACTAAGGAAGTATCTTCTACTAACCATGAGCTATAACTGAGGTTTGTATTTTATTTTCCTAGGAGTTTTTTTCTTTTCCAACTACCTACTCCTATAAAACCTATAATGACTTAACATGGTAACCCAGCGTGAGGCTGGTGTCTTTGAGTCTACCTCCCCTGAAGAGTAGGAAGTACAGTATACAGGCAACTTGGAAAGGACGTATTCTAAAGCTGTTCTTTGGACATTTGAGAAACTGGAGCATGTGTATTGCTAGTCTATAAAAGGCCAGTCGTAAGAATTGTACTGCCAGCCACTGTTTCTTAAAATGCAGTTTTCCTGGGTAGGTATAGATAAGCTTTCTTCTTGCAGTCAGGAGTCGGTAGGGAATCACCCGCTCCCCTTGCTACCTGCTGCACTACCAGCAGTCTGTGTACACCTTGGTTTGTTACTACGAATACGCTACAAAGCAATTTAGATTTGTCAGCTTCAAAAGGACTGAAAGGGTGCCTTCCATGGTGTGGCTACATCCTAGAACTGAATAGGACTGTGCTAGCGCAAGGGCTGCTTGATACTATGAATTCTTGGCAGCAGGACAAAGTAAGGACTCTGCCGGATCATGCTGAAACTGATCAGCGTGGCCTATTTATGTCACTAGGTATGGGACTCGGGTTATTCCTGCCTGGGAGCTGCTCTTGGAGCTCACTACCTCCCCTTAACAAGTAGTGTTTTATCAATCATGGCCATCTGGAGATTTCTGGATATGTCTAGCAGGCTATCTGTGCTTAGCTTTTTTATTCAACCATAAAACAGCACTGATGTCTGCCCAGTTTTGTTTAACCAGAAAGGTAACACTGAGCTAGTCTAGATAACTTTGGGTAGTGCAGTGCAGTGCTGCTCTCAGAACACAGAAGTTTAATTCAAGGACTGCATGTGAAGTACTCAGAAAACTGAAAACAGGAAACTGAAAAGTAAAAGGACGAGAATTGCTAATCTTATCAGGAAGCAGTTAAAATACTGATTGGCAATATATATATTGTTACTTACTGACACACTAAGAACTACTTACACCATACTATGAAGGAAGATGTCTAAAATAGATTAATGCAACTACTGATGTTTTCCTCCATTTTATTTTGGGCTAAAAATGCTGCAAAAATAATGACTTACACACTATTCACTGTCTCACTGAGAGTATCTCTGAAAAGTACTTGTGTGCTTAAACAAAGACCAATCACAAAGGCAAATGTATCTTAAGCTGTAACAACGACCCTATCATGAGGCCAGGGTGATATTAATAGTGCTTAGTCCTGCCTAGAATGATTTGTTCTTAAAGACTGATCTAAATGAAGCGCTTGTTTCTTTCTTTCCCAATTTTCTTCTTCGAATTTCTCCTGTTACTTTGTTCTCACTGTTATCTTTTTTCTTGCCTGTGAACATTGTCAGATAAGCGTGACATAAAATAAGCACAAGTTTTTAAGAAAAAGGAGAGGGAAGGGAAGTGATATTAGTAGGCAGAAGCTGCCAGGTTTTATCTGCTAGCAGACCAATAGGCCTATTATGGAATACACTCAGGGCTTTCATTCACTTTCCCTCCAGTTTGAGGGACACTATAATCTGCTATCTGGAGAATAAAATAATGATTCCAAAGGCTCCTTCTAAAGAACTTAATGTTCAAAATCTAATTACAAGACATAGTGACTTTTATATTCCAAAGCAGGCCACCCCAAAAGAAAATAAATATGTTAAAGATGCAATATAAATAACCTTTTTAGGTTAACCCCAAAATAAAATAAGCATGCTAAAGGTGCAACACAAATAACCTTTTTAGGTTAACTGTGTATGTTAAAAACAAAGCGGTAAGATTATGCTCACCCTCTATAACACTTTGATCAAAAAGGAAACTATACAGTTAACAATCTGTCTGCTTAGAGCCCTAGCTTTAGCCATCCAAGTTTAAACACACAGACTAACATTTTCCAAAATATTTATCAGAAAAGTTGCTACTAGCCCTAAATTGGAGGAAAAGCAATGCCATAAACTTTAGTCATTTAATATTAAATATTTTGACCACGTCTTTCAGATTAACCAGCAAAGTTGTTACTAGCATTGTATTTTGAGCAAATTAATGATTAGAAATAAAAAAATGTTGTGGCAACAACAGGAACAAATAGCTCATCAGTTACATCTGAAGCCAACTGTTCTAACTGGATACGTATTCCTGGACCTAATTTTCGATTAAAATAAAAGGTGAGTCTCCAAGGGTTTGGGAAACTCGAGCAGAGGACACGTGGCCTTGGTGCTCGGCTGATGCCCCCGCACTGGTTACTTTGTGCTTCAAGCACAGCCAACGGTGCACTGATGGAGGAAATCCCATTTTCACCTTCAGTCTCACAGTATCCGATGTTTCCCGAGCACCAGCCCCAGCAGCCCGGCAACTCCATGCCGTGCGGATCGCAGCTGCCGGGTCCTCCCAGCCACGCTTCTGGAGCGGAGCCTCAAAAAGCCACC
>NW_009647080.1:1776188-1815626 GCF_000708025.1 Charadrius vociferus
GAGCCTGGGATAGGGTGAAGAGGGTGTCGAGCCGCAGCCGGGCTCCGGGGCGTCCGTGCTGTAGGCCGGGACAGGCGGTGTCTGACCCGAAGAAGTTTGCCCCGGGGCCCTGAGGTGAGCCAAGCTGGGCAGTGGGTCGGTCTTGTTGTATATTAACGCTGCGGTTTTCTTTTTTTCCGTGCAAGCCTGGGGATAAAAGCCCGGGGCTTTACCGGAGACACCTGTTGGTAAATAGAGGAAAGAGCAGTCCTCTTCCACCTGGATGGAAGTTTTGTCTGTGGAAAGTGGTAGTACTCTGTTGGTACATGCAAGAAGATAAAGGAGGGATAACTGAAATAGACCGGGGCAAGCAAAGTTTTGTTTGTGTCAAGACGTTAAAGACATCTTTATTGGTCTTTATTTACCAACATTAATTTTTTAAAGAGAAATGTAAAGTTCTGTAGGTACAACTTGACAGTATAAGAAGAATATGCTAACTTTTAATTTTATTATTGCCTCTTATTTCAGTTGATCTGGCAGAGTAGCTGCAGGAATCTATATTTATTTATTTGTGAAGATGAGATCTCATGTGTGCATATGGAACTAGGGCAGATATCAAATAATCTGTTTTGAAAAGACTTTGCAGTGTTTGTAAAAAAAAAAAAAAGTTGTGAATGTCTTTAGCTAAAATTTACTGTTCATCAAACTTTTGAAGGAAATTAAACTTATGAAATTGTATTCTCCTTGCCAGTCAGGCTCTTTCCTTTCTTTCTTTCAAAATTTTAAACTCCTGATTGAAGACAGAAATCTGGAGGAGGAAAAGTCTGAAAGAACTTAAGTGTATCAGACTTTGACAATAAAAAACTATAAAATAAGGACAAAAAGACTAGTGCCACTGCTCGGGGAAGGACAGGGAAAGTGTGGCTACTGTTCCACCTTGTCAGCCAGTCAGCATGTGTAGCTAGTCTTAAGGTCGAACTGAGCAAGAAACAGAGTTCTGCAGATGGAGGACAAATGCTTGTTGGACAGTAACATGAACTCATGGTTTTGTCTGCTAGTTGTGCTTGTTCATGCCATTTCTTTTTTCTTTTTTTCCCCAGGATTATTATCCAAGTGGATTTAGAGCAAGCTTAAAAAGGTATGAACTTTATTTGGCTGTGTTCTT
This sequence comes from Charadrius vociferus, assembly GCF_000708025.1. Lineage (NCBI taxonomy): Eukaryota > Metazoa > Chordata > Aves > Charadriiformes > Charadriidae > Charadrius > Charadrius vociferus. The sequence goes on from NW_009647080.1 coordinate 1,777,333, forward strand.
TCTTTTGTGGGCCACCGAAATAAACTAAGCTTATTTGTTTTGCCATCTGGTCCATTTTGTCAGATACTTTTTTGGAACAGAGAAAAAAATGACAAATCAAAACCTTATCTTCCTTCTATGTATTGAGTTGATAACTTTGCATATTTGTACATACTGTTAGTGGTATAAAGTATCGTAAGGGATGTCACCTCCCCACCCAATATTTTTTATTGATCAACTTTTCACAGCATTTTATTCTTGTGCATCCTTTGCTGTGTTTTTTATACATCCTGAGATTTTTGATCTAGAAAAATGCTAAATGCTTAAATGTCTTTGTCAAGTGCATCCTCTTTGTGACATCATTATATTCCTTTTTAAGTTAAATGCAGATGTGTAATGGTTCAGGTTATATGGAGTTTTACTTCAAAGTATATTTTGGAAGATTGACTGAAGCACTCGCACTGGGAAAATGCACAGGTGTTTAACTTCTTGTGTTCTTGAATAATTCGATTGCAGCATCTGAAAGTATTTTGTATGCCAGGAGCCTGAATTTTCTGTTCCTGAAATTTGGTTTTAAAGAAATTAAAGCCTTGTTTGTTTTGTTCTTCACTGTCAGTTAGGAAAAAGTATTTTCCCTGTAAACTTTGTGAAATGCCTTTGTGTGATTTCCGTGGTAAACTGTTGAGACATATTTGAACCCAGGTTTCCAATGGTAAATAAAACTTTATTCTGATTAAGAATTGCACACAGCACAGTGTGAGGCCTGTAATTAATGGTGTACCTTTTGTTTTATAGGGTCCTTTAGCAAGTAACTTTTTTTCCTTTCCTGAAAACTCATCTGGATCTTGAGATCTGCTGGGAGATACATATGCATATATATTTACTTTCTTGTGGAAAATATAATTTGATTTTAATGATCTTCTAGAATATTATACGAGCCAGATGATAATCTAGCTGTTTTATATTAGTTAGGTACTGTTTTTTAATGCCTTGCACCTGAGGACAAGAATTCTTATTTTGCTGTCTGATAAATGGAAGTTATTCAGATGAAAGGCCTGGGGGATCAGGAACTCTAGGAATAGTTTGGTTTTTTTTCAAAAGGACTATGAAGACATATTGTGCTATTGTGCACCTGTTTTCAGCACACAAATAAGAGCCAGAACAGCCTCTGAAGCAGGTGCTTGAATGCTCTATCTTTCTTCTGTGATGTGAGTGGAAGCCTATCTATCACATAACATGAACTCATTATTTCACTATATGCCTGACATGATTGAGAATGCTTGTATCTTGGATATGTCATGTCAGAGGAGTTGCAGGGTTTTTGAATTAGAAGATAACAAGGTACAGATTACTGAAGAAAAAAAAAAAAAAACAAACCAAAAAACCTCTTATGGTTTGTGGCTTTTTCCCTGCCTGTGTTTGAGGGATCCTGGGGAAACAGGGCATCAGGAGATATCTCTGGATAGTTGATTGTTTTTCTGTGCTCAGTATCTGTCATATATATGATATATTGTGGGTATATGTAGAAAAATATCTGTCTTTATGAAAACACATGCAGTAGATACTATGCCTTGTTTTTGTATTCAAATGCTTCCTAATACCAGTCTTCTCTAAGGCTTCTTGAAGATGCCTGCGGCCTGTGATTCAGTGCTTGAAGATATTGAAGATATTGTGTCAGCAGAAGATTTGAAACCACATGATCGGCAGTTTGTAAGAAAGAATATTTTTCCAAAAGTGAGAAAACGCAATTCACAAAAAAATATTCAGACAGATGATGATCCCCCAAGTGACAGGTAAATTCTTCCATCAGCCCTTTTTTGTTGCTTTTCTTGTATCTCGTGCGCACTGTCAGCTTCTAAAAATAAGGCGGAAATTCCCGTTATCTCATAATGTAAAACCTGAATACAAGATAAAAATGAGTAAAATAGAGTTTATAAAATGTAGTGATTATGAATAATAAATCGTAAGCAAATTTCTTGTCCTAGACAAACTTTCTGTAGAAATCAGTTATGCCTGAGATATTGAGTAATGAAGTATTCAGACTGAAAAAATGGTTCCTATTACTTAAGCTTTTATGCATAAAACATTTTTGAAAAATTGTCTGCTTTGCCTTAATTAGCTAAATAAAAGCTGAGCTCTTCAAAATGCAGTCCTGAAGTAGCATTTTGGCATCTGGAATGAGAAACATAAATGAAATTCTGAGAACCATGAAAGAGTTGAGGTTGGAAGGGACCTCTGGAGGTCATCTTGTCCAAAACTGCTCAAGCAGGGCCACCTAGAACCAGTTGGCCAGGACCGTGCCTAGATAGTTTTAGAATATCTCCTCCCTGGGTAACATGTGCCAGTGTTCAGTCACCCTCGCAGTGAAAATGTGTTTACTGATGTTCAGAGGGAACCTCCTGTGTTTTGCTTCCTGCCAGTTGCCTCTGGTCGTGTCACTGGGCACCACTGAAAAGAGCCTGGTGCTGTCCTCTTTGCCCCCTCCCTTCAGGTGTTTGTACGCATTGATGAGATTCCCTTGAGTCTTCTCTTCTCCAGGCTGAGCAGTCCCAGCTGTCAGCCTCTCCTCTTATGAGAAGAGATGCTCCAGTCCTTTAGTCCTCTTCATGGGCCTTTGTTGGACTGTCTCCAGTATGTCCATATCCCTCTTGTGGGTGCATCCCATCACAGCCCAGGGAATTATGTATGTCCAGTTCGCTGAAGTATTCCCTGACGGGATCCCCTTCCACCAAGGGTACCTCGTCCTTGCTTCAGTTTTCCTGGTTTCTGGAACCTGGGATTTCTAAAGGCTGTACTTTTTGTATGTACATCCTGCAAGTGGTATAGTGAAACTTCTTTTAAACTTACTGTTTTATTTCAGTGGAAATAGTATGCAATAACTACAGAATGTATCTTTGCATTTTTAATTCTTGTGATTCCCGTAAGAACAGAATGAACTTTCTGCTGCAGTGGAATTGATTGAAGTATAGGTGAGCTCAGTTATTGATTCTAGTTTCTACTGCAGTTCAGAGATCTGGATTTTGTTTTGTACCCCTCCTCCCCTTAATTTCAAGCTGGTGGATAAAATTTGCCTGCATAATAAAGATGAAAATAAAGTATGTCTGGAATGCACAGGAAATTCAGTTTTGGTTATTCATTAGTGTTCAAAAGAGATGTGACAAGCATAACAATGCACCTTTATGTGAAGCCCCTTAAAGATGCATTGACCTCATTCTGCCAAGAGCGTATGTACAGCCTAATAGTAGTCTATAGATACTTCAGACTAGCACTAGTATTCAAGTACTACGTGTTATCTAACAAGCTGTATTGTAGTGGTTTTGACCCAAGAAAGCACACTGAATGTATGTTGTTTAGACAATAGGAAGTCTAAATACATTGTACACGTGCAACACGTCACACATGTCTGCTTAGTGATCATTAATCTTCCATTAACAAATTTCTATTTCTAGCTAGGGGATGTATCTTAAAAAAAAAAGAAGTGCAGGAGGAGGAAAAAAAGATGTGGGCAGGCAAAGGATAGTGTTCTAGGATGCGTGTCATTCTTGTACTATAATCCTTAACTCATTAGCACAGTTGTCCCAGGAGTTTCAATGAGAGCTTTGTGTAGAATTTTTTGTTGGTTCTTAAACCATTGTGCACACTAGCTCCATGGTAGAAATCTGCCATGCTGCATCTGTAGCCCAGAAATGTTGGGATATGGGCTTTCAGTTATTAGTGTGGGTGGTGGCAGGCTTAAGTTAAGAATTTATAAAGATGACTTGTATGGAGGGAACTGCAGTGAAGGGGTGCAATAACATCAGAAGGTTGCAGTTGAGCTCTAACAGTTTGTTTGCTGGTTGCCTAATTTCAGTGCAGTCATTTGTTAATGATGCAATTTTCAGAAAGTTAGTTGTTTGTGAACTGAAATTTGTGAACTTCAGTGTACTGAATCTCTTCTTATTCTACAGCTCTTCTCCATTATCCTGCAGTTCCTCCCCTCCTCCATTCTAAAATTCTTTTCTTGACACTTGTGGTGGACTGACCCTGGCCAACAACTGAGCTGCCACCCAGCCCCTTGCTCACTCCTCCTCCCAGTAGGTTGCAGGAGAGAATTGGAAGAGCAAAAGCAAGAAAACTTGTGGGTTTAGATAGAGACAGTTTAAGTGAAGGAAAGAGGAGGGAAAACCATCAAGTAACATAAAACCAATCGCTCACCAGAACCCACAAGCAGGCTGATACACAGCCAGTCTCAGAACAGTGGCTGCTTTGGAAAGACCAAACCCCCAGTTTTTATTGCTGAGCACGATGCCATCTGGTATGGATTATCCTTTTGGTCAATCTGGGTCAGCTATCCCAGCTGTGTTCCCTCCCAACCTGTTGCCCACCCCCAGCCTGCTTGTGGCAGGGTGGAGCACAGAGGGAAACAGAAGGTTTTGGTGCTGTGCAGGCACAGTTCAGCAGTGTTACACAGGTAGTGTTATCAACACTGTTTTAGTCACAAATACAAAACACAGCACCATGTGGGTTTCTGTGGAGAAAGTTAACTCCGTGCCAGCCAAACCTAATACCCACTGCACTAAAATCACATAATCATGATGTTCTTCCCCAGCTGTTTTGGAGTTGTTACTGTTTGTGTTACTTGTTTTATATTTGGAGAATTATGATTAATTGAGTCTGTTCAGTGGGCTTAAAGGGAAAGCTTATTCATCTTTTAACTTGCATTTTCCATTCATTTTTTACTTAACAGCATTATTCCTGGTGCTCAGAAAATCTGGATTCGCACATGGGGATGTTCTCACAATAATTCAGATGGTGAATACATGGCTGGACAGCTGGCTGCATATGGATACAAAATTACAGGTAACAATATCAGACAAGTTACATAATTCAGATTGAATGTTGAGAGCTGTCAAGCTGTCAAGCTGTCATCAAATGTTCTTAGCCTTAATTACACTTTTTCAAATCCCCCTTTGATCTCTTTATAATTTCAAGGTGAGGAGGTAAAGTGTTTTCCTGGGATTAAGCAGAGTGATTACAAGATGAGTGCTTTCAGAATGGTTAGGTTTTCCTGACAGGGCAGCTATCTAGTAGATGTCACGCAGTGCCTTTTGTGGGTGTGTTGCTTGCTAAACTTAATTGAAAAGTTAACATATGAGTGGAAGGAAAGATTTTAATTCTTGGCCAGAATCTAGCTGGTTGTCTGATTGTAACTGGTGGAACCCAAGTGAGAGAGAGAAGAAGGAAGTGTGTTGTCACTTAGTGATGTGTGTTTTTGCTGCTGGAGCAGATTTGAACAACACATGAATGATCCTTCATTTTGGGAGGGACAATCAGTATGATGGAGGTGGGACGATATAGGATTGTATTTTGTACACTTGAAAAAGCTGAAAATCCTATTTCTCCTTTTCTTCAAGTACTTTAAAATACTCCTCATCATCTTGTTCTCCTCCTCCCTGCTCCCCAACCCTAAAGAAGAAACCCTAAACTTGTGGTTGTGCTGGCCACATTTAATCTCCTTAATGCAAAATGTTGAAAGAAAAGCTGTAGAAAGCTGAAAACATAGATTGATGTCACATTTCAATATTTTTTTGAACATCTCATGATATTGTTAAACAGTTACATCTCATTTTCCTCTTTTGCAGTTGATCTTTTTATATTTATCTAAGTGGAAACAAAATACTGAATTATTTGAAGGCTGAACTATTTTAGGGAACCCAGGTGATTCTTTAATTAGGAGTTCAGCTCTGGAGTAGGTATTCTCCTTTCACAGACAAGTGGAGTGCTGGTTCAGAAAGCCTTACTTGTGACAGCTGTTTGTGTAAGATTGCAAATGAGTTCTGAGTTTTGTCTTGCTATGGCTTTCTTAAATTTAACTTCTCTTTACCTTAATTTCTCTAATGCATAGCATTCCAGAAGCTACTTCTCGCTGGTCAAGATTCAAATGCCTGTCCTGTGCTTTTGGAATTTTACTGGGAGAAATGTAGGAAAGGTGGAGTGCAGGAAATGAAGGAACTACCTAAAATTTTTTATACCTTCTTGTGGTTTAGCCCCAGCGGGCAACTAGGACCATGCAGCTCTTTACTCACTCCTCCCCCCCCCCCCCCCCCCCCGTCGGGAGGGGAGGAGGGATTAAAAAAAACCCTCGTGGGTTGAGATAAAGACAATTTAATAGAACAGTAATGGAAGAGAAGAAAAAGTGGTAAGAGAATATACAAAATAAAGTGATCCAATACAATTGCTGTCAGCACCCAATGATCGATTGCCCAGCCCTTCCTAAGCAGTGATACTGGATTCCTGCTCCCTGGCCCACCCCCATTTACATACTGAGCGTGGTATGGAATATTCTTTTGGCCAGCTTGTCCTTGAAGCTCCCTCTCAGCTTCTATGGGAAGCTATGAGAGGTCCGTGACTTAATATAAACATTACTTGGCAACAGCTAAAACAATATGTGTTATCAACATTATTCTCGTACTAAATCCAAAACACAACAGCGACTAGGAAGAAAATTAGCTCTATCCCAGCTAAAACCAGGACGCTTCTTTTTTTAGAAAGTTAAGTGTTCATAACTTTAGAATAGAAATAAGTCTGCATCTGGAATCTGAAACTGAGGATTAGAAACTGAACAAAAGTTGCAGTAGCTGGAGCAGAAATACTTAGAGTAATTTTGGTGACTGTATATGAAATTGAGTGCTAGTTTCTCATCATTATTAAATCAATGTCTTGATTTAGTCTGTTTGTGTGTATGTATATACATCTATTAAATCAAACAAAGAATCCCCCAATGCTGAGGTGGTAGGCAGAAATTACCCCATGTGGTTTCTTCTTTGTGAGATTAGGTAACTTCTTTTGAAGCTGATACATTTAAGGACCTCTGGAAATTTCATTTTTGTTCAACAGAACAAAAATATTGGTTGCAAATTCTGACTAAAGTAAATTTTTACAAATCTGTCTGTTGAATGTTCTCCTTATAGGCTGTTAATGAAGCCGGAACTGAATGCAAGTATGGTAGCTGTATGTGAGAATATGAGGTGGTGAAGAGGGCAACTGCCTTTCTGCTTAATAGAGTGATGCTTCTGGTGACAAGTGCGTATGAAAGTGCCCTAGTACTGCTCGGACTACTGATAATGTCTCTCAGGGTTTCACACTGGGACCAGTCTATTTAGTGTCTTTAATGGACTTGGAAGACAGGATGTAATGTACCTTCAGCAAGTTTGTAGACTATGCCAAACTGGGGGAAGTGGTTGATAGGCTGGAAACCAGTGCTGTGGTTCAGAGGGACCTTAATAGGCTAGAAAAAGGGCTAACGGAAACCGTATGACATTTAGCAAAGGCAAATGCAAAATCCTAGGGTTGGTGTAACCCCAGCTAGTGGTGAAGGTAGGGGTGGGCAGACTGACTAGAAAGCAGCTTTGCAGAAAATGATTTTGGGTTTGAGGTAGACAAGAAGTTGAACGTGAGTCAGCAATGTGTTCTTATAGCAAAAAAAGCAAACTGAGTCCTGGGCTGTTAGCTAGAGTGTAGCCAGCAGATCGGGGAAAGTGATCCTTCAGCTCTCTGGTACTTGTGAGACACCGTTTGGAGTGCTGTGTCCAGTGATCCACCTTTGGGCTCCCCAGGAAAAGAGAGAGATTGATGTAGTGAGTCCAATGGAGGACCACGAAGATGGTTAGGGACCACATGATGTATGAGGAGAGACTGTATTTCTTCAGCCTTAAGAAGAGAAGGCTCATGGAAGATGCTAGTTGCAGATGGCAATACCCAGTAGGAGGGTGCAGAGAAAATGGAGTCATTTGCTTGTCAAAGGTGTGCAGTGAGACAAAAACCAACAGTCTTGTTCTTGATAAAGTGGCAGTTAAGATTTTTAGCATCTGGTACATAACTTGCATTGCTCACGCTGTCCATCTTTTTGTAGAGGAAATGCCAATATAGGAAGTTTCCCAACACTTCTCGAGTCTATCTTGTCAATCCCTTTTTAAGAAAGCATGTTGTTTTTTTTAAAGTCAGTCATCTGGGAAGTCCAGATAGAAGGGATTTAATCTCTTTTTGTCTATACAGCGAAGTAGTTACTCAGTAAATATTGCTTAACATAATCCAAATTTCAAACATTTATTGAAATGAAACTTAATATTATTTACACTATGCAAAAAATAACAAAAAAGGTTTTGCAAGAGCGAATTTCTAAATCAGCGCCTCTCTCTGTTGCTAGAATTTGTTAATTTAATGTAAAACTGTTATAAACTTGAGGAAAATACAGAAATATTCACTAATGTGAAAGATTATCTATTGTCACAGCATCTTTAACAGCTATTACTTAAAGAAAAGTGTTTTAATTAGCCAGTTTCCTACATGTTCCTAAGCTTTTGAGTCAACAACACTTACTGAAGAGATGCTGGAATAAAGTTCTGGTTCTAGAAAATCAAATGTGACCTCTACTTGCAGTTCTTGCTCTGTTATAAGGGAAATGGTAAAGCACTGTTTCTAGTGTCTTCTATCTAATTGCAAGATTGAAAAAAATTAGAAGGAAGAGGAGCAGCATCAGACAGACTTTTATTGCTAACTGGAAGCTGTAACAATGCAACTTGCCTTATAAGTTGCCTTAGCCGAAACTGAACATGGATATAATGATACCTTCTAATTACAAAATATTTTTTTTTTATGACTTGTTGCAAAAATCTTATTTCAATACTATTCCTTATCCCTGCTTATTGCATGGATTCTACTCTCTTCTTGATTTGAACTCTGTTCAGGTGATGCAGAAGTCTTTCTTCTCCCCGCCCTTGCATTTCATTTGTTTTGAAAATGTTCTTTCTGTACAAGCACCCTTTGTTGCTTTTAGGAGTGGCTATATCCAAAGGTGAAAACTTGAGGGGTGTGCTACAGTTTTTCACAGCAAAGACTACCTCTGTCTGGGGAGAGAGTGCAGTGTGAATTGGCAATATACAGGTATTGTAATAACAGCAATGCTGATTAAAAATCAGGAACTGCATCCGCTTAAAGAAAGGCAAAGGGAAACCAGCAGAAGAGCTGAACCTATTTTTTGTATCTGCTTTTAGAATGTGAACATGGAAGCAGTATTTTGAACAAATCTTGCATACCATCCTGTGGGAACACAAAGCTCCTTTGTTAGTCTGAGCTACACAGAAATGCGTGGACTAGCTGCTATCAGTGTAGGGCTGTACCATGGTACTTGTTCATGTTCTGAAAACAATATAGCTGATGGAGGTTTTACTGGTTCTAAAACTGGTTTTGGTTTCTTGGCAAGCATGTATAGTTTAGATATGCCTGCAGACCTACTAGAGTGCTCCCTTTGAGATACACTCTGGTGCAAGAAACTCTTACAGTACAGACAAGTAATGCCTACTGTGAAAAAGAGGAAAGGGGCGAGCTGGTAATACTGTGAGCCAGATGTTTGTTTGGGAAAGGAATTCAGTATGTGTGCCACTTAATGGCATCTTCTTTCTGAAAGATGGAAGCGAGCATGTATAGTCAGACATGGAAGGAATTGACTTCTGAAGCAGGTAGTCATATTAGCATTCATTGGTATCTGTAGGTTTCTGGTTCTGTGGAATGAGTGGGTTTTGGCCCAGCCTTCTTGAATGCATTTTGATGGATCAAGCAGCTCAATATGCTTGTTGTTTTGTGATAATTACTTTTGGCTTGGGGCTGTTCAGGTCCAAAGCATTCCCTCCTCAGTCGCTGTAAAACGTGCTGGGGTGGTGGGGAGGAGGAAGACATCACTTAATGACTTTACAAATACCAGAAGAATGAACAGTAACTATTCCTTTTATGAAGAGGAAGCAAAAACTGCTATTAACAAACATTCAGCAAAACTAAACCAGTAACAGCGTATCTGCACTGCTTTGGTTTTTTTTTTTTAAGTAAATGCTAGCATGGAACTTTTTTCCTCCTGTAGTATTGGATTCCAGAAGCAAAAAGGGGTGGAATTGTTTTGTTGCTAATTCAGTGGGCTTGGCTTTGATTTAACACATAGAAAACAGTTGTATTATAGACCCTCAGCTTTACTTACGCGGTTTTAGACTCGTCTTTGTTCAGGCATCCTTTTTACTATCTCGCAGAATTTGTCTGCAAGTTTGATGGATGGAAAGATGCTGTATTTTGCATGGGTTCCGCCCCGTAGTTCTTGAAGAGCTCACTTCATTACTATGATTATGGTATTTGTTGGGGAGACTTGACAATTTCTATTGAAGCTTAGTTTTTATACTCCATGTTATACATCTTCCAACTCTGAAATTCACTGTGCAGAGAGCTTAAGTCTTTCTCTAAAGCAAATCTGAAATAATATTTTGAAATACTGTTAAAGAAATTATCTGTTTTTTATTGTGTCTTCCACTTGTTCATTTTCTAAACGCTTGTCAGTTTTGTTTACCAGTGGACATAGCTGAGGTAGCCTTAAGACTGGCCATCTGCTGAAACAGTAAATTTGAGCAGAAGAAGGAAGAAGACAAGGAAGAACAAATGCTCTGATCTACCTAAGACTTAATGTTGAAAAGAAGACAGATGTAAAATGAAACACGCTTAGTCTGCTGTTCAAAAAGCAGATGAAGTGCTACAAACTAATATAGACCTCAGTGTTCAAAGGCGTTGCTTAGTGTTCGTTGTTGCCTAAACCATGCTTCCTTAGACTTTGGACATCCCCATACAGATACAGCAAAGTGTGCTGCAGCATCCATTTTATTCATCCAAGTGGAAAATAAAGAAAATTACTAAGATTGTATAGGTGTTGACTCAGTTTCTCAATCCCATTTCAGAATCTGGTGCTTTGTTTTAACCGTTGTTTTAAAAGTACTTTTCTACTGCACAATAACATTTAAATAATTTTAGATTTTTATTTATTTTGTTGTCCTAAAGTAGAGATCTCTTCAGCAAGTTACTGTATTCTATACATTTGTTAACACAGAAGTAACTCTGCAGCCTGTGTAGTGATTGATGAAGTATTTTGACTAAAGTTTCTTCTGGTTTCTGGTGTATGCTTTTAGTTGCTTAGAATCAGCAGTTGGTCTTTCCATTTTTCTCCCTCTCCCCTGCTGATAATGCTTCTCTATTGCTTCATAAGTATCATGTAAAACAAGTGGTAGTGATTACAGTGTAATTTTGGGGTGCTATGAGCCATCCTCATTGTGAGATATTATTAGTGTTCTTTTTTAAGCTAAAAGACAAATCTTTATTAGCTGCTCATGAAGTTCTTGATATTAGCCTTATCAATCAGAGAATTCAAGTTTAGTCTTTGCTTTTAGATTTGTACTTTTCAAATGATTGTGATTGCAGTGCTAGTTTAGAAAAAAAGATACTTTACAACCATTTTTTGGGGGGGTGGAGATTTAAATACACAAAATAACCCAAACTACTTTTCTGGTGATGAGAGGCATTTCTGTTTTCTCAACAACACTGCGGTCATGAAAGTGTCATTCTCTGTGAAGCAACTGAGCAATGCAGAAAAGTGAACTGAGGTGTAAATTTTGTGGTGTTTGGCACCCTTGCTGAAGAATTCCCCTATTGTCCATAATTTGTAGAGTCACAATCCTATATGTTTTTGCATTGATTGATAACCTTACACACCTGCATAACTACTCCTTCAACAAGTTTATTTTTCAAATTCAAACTGACTGATAATCTGGACGTAAAAGCTTTTGGGAGTTGATACCGAGAGAAGCAGTGAAGTAACTTATTTCTGTACCTATTGTTACAGCAAGATAATGGTCTTAACAGTTCCAGCAATGTGGTCTGCTTTAAGAAGGTCTGCGTTGCTGCTTGTCACGAGTTTGCTTTGTGTTTTGGTTCTTGGTGCTCTGGCCTGAAAACCCTGCTCTGGCATGCACAGCTAGTATGTGGATGCTTGGATGTGAGTGTGGTGGGTTTTGTTATGTTTATTCGCTTTCTTTCACTGCTGCTGAAATAATTGTTACATTTGGGCATATCAAGCACCATCTTCCAAGGAGGTATAACAGCTCCTGTTATCTGTTTAGAATTTGAAACTTTTGTGGTAAGGAGGTTAAGAGGATGAGGAGAGAGGGTGAAATGGGACACACAGGAAAAGTGAAAGGTGATATTCATGGGATGCAACAGATGGGATTGCATGAATGTAGATGATCAAGATTTCACAGTTCTTTTGGAGAAATACAGGTAGTCCCAGTGCAGCCTGAAGTGTCCAGTAAGGCAATGAGTGGGATGATGGGTCTGGATATTGTTGGGGTGCTTTCTTGCAATGTAGAGTTAATATAACATCATGCTATGACTCATCTGCAGCAATGCATGTTCCCCAGGTCTCTGTAAACTAACATATAATTGTGGTTTTGGCAGCTGTGTATTACTCTTACTACTGCTCCTGTGTTCCCTGTAAAACTTCTAGCATGTGCTTGGCTAGAGTTCTATTACTTACCACCTCTGACTTGTCATGTATCTTGCACTGTGCTACCTCTTTGTGGTGAGGTTTTCCTACCTCAGCTTCCTCAGCATTAACTTCATATTCCTGTTAGGCAACTTTCTGTTCAGTGGGGTATCTAGCTTTGAGGATGTTGTCTCTTACAGGATAGAACTACTCTAATTCTCAAACTGGGAAATGTTTCCCCTGTTTATAGGGGAACTAGAAAGAACTAGTGTGTGTGTTTTCTCCTCATAATGGCTTCCTATATCACTGACATTAGAGCTTGATCAGACAAGTGTGTACTGTTTGCTTTATCCCACTTACTGCCTGTTTTACAGTTCATCTGAATTGAATTGATATTTTTCTTTCACAGTGTTTTTCTTTCGCAGTCACAGAGCTGGCAACTGAAAGTTGGGAGCAGGCCTGGGAGCCTAAATAAATCCTACATGCACAGTATCTTCAGAGCTACTTGTAGGATGCTTATGTAGGTAAATTTAAGCATGCATACGTGTTTAGGGTTAATTCTAGTGGCAGAGCAATTGGCTGCATGCTCTAGTGGTTGTGCAGTAGTGGTTTGTTCTGGCAGTACTGGTGTAATCCAGAAGAATGAGTTTGAAAAGGATTGAACCATGAAAGGTAAATTTCAACTTCTGGTAACGTGCATCCTCGTATCTGGAATCTGTCCCTCTAGTAGATGCTTAAGCAATCAGTAAGTGAAGCATAAATAGCAGTGATGAAGTGAGTTCAACGTAGACGTACAGGTGATGCAGAGCTTTGTAGAGTGCTCGACTGAGGCATTAACTTCCACAGGGTTCTTTGTGGTTTAAGTAACAATTCATAGAAGATTTATAAAAGCTAGTGGGAGAACAGACCAGATTTTTATAACCTGAAGACATTTTTGACTATGTAGTCTCAGAGGTAGAAGCAAGATCATATTTTGATCAGACCATTTGTAGGAGCACCTGAAAAAGACTTGCTTGTTACTCTGGGTGACTGGGAACAGTGGAGAAGGGTTGATGCTTAGTGCACGCTCTTGCTAGAATTTGGCTACAGTTTCATTTCCTAGGAAAGGGGAAGTTTGTCTACAGTTTCATTTGCTAGTAAAGCTGAAGCTTAGCTGTGAGTTCCTTGTTTTTGAGAAATTGCTGATTAGGACAAAGTTCTCTCAACTTGCGATGGTCGGCCTTTGCAGTGCAACTTTGCATTAAGGTGCTTTTAATATGTTTTGGGAATGTTTTTTTTGACAGTTGCAGTACGGATCCCTGTGCATGCGTGAGCTGCTATTGCTTTATGTTACCCTATGGAGGCAAGGCAAGCCTAAGTGAGTTAGTTTCTGGCTTGTTGCTGATTAGAATTTTGAATGTAGCACAACTAATCTTGAACTGCGATGTGTCTCCAAATACAGAGCATTAACCTATATTGTTATCCTTCTCTCTGGCCTGGGGGTATGTTAAGAGACAAGACTGCCATGTGATTATAGAGGCTGGCTGGAGACAGTCAAAATTCATTAAGCAGATAAGAGGCACAAATTGGTTTGGGTGTTTTTCCTCCTTGATAGGAGCAAGTAAAGTACTTGTTTCTCTTTTTTTTCCTGTCTAACAGAGCTGAGTGTAATTTCTATTTCCTTCTTCATGGCCAACTTGGGTTATGTTCATGTAAGCCTGGTAAGTGTTTCTGTGGCTCCTAGGTGTAAAAACAGGTCCTGTCACCAAGCAAACAAGTAAAAATCGATGTAGGTATTTTTATCTCTCCTAGAGTCCCATCCTAGCCTTGGAGTGTACCTGCTGCTGTCCTAGATCGTCTGTGCTTCAGACAGCATTGTGTCTCCCCAGGGCTGGTTGGCATGAGCAAGTTCAGATTTCCCCTTCTGATTTCTTTCTGTCAAAATGTTTTCCAATTGTAAAGTAGTCACATAAAAAAAAAAATAAAAAATCCGGATATGGTAATGTATGAAGTAGTGTACACTTGTAACTTTTTCAGCTAAGACCGGTTTGGAATTTGAGTATGTTCAAATGTAGAGCCAGTGAACCTGTCGGGCTGTGGCTGGCTGCTGTATGGGTGAGAGCCAAGAGGTGGCAGCATCGGCCAAGCGGAGCGGGCTGGGCACGGCTGCTCACTGCCCTGCCTGGGGAGCCACCGCCTGGGCATCCCTCAGCGGGGCACTTAACCTTTTCATTTCTGCTGAGCTGTGTTACTGATTTAATTTCAGGATACTGGGTTATTCTTCAAATTTGAAGTGCAGTTATATGCATTTAATTAAATCGGCTTTAATGAAAATTATTTGCTATCATTCTGATCTTACGTCCATTTAGTTGGCAGCTTTGCTATTGAATATTAGGAAGGTCTATGTTTTGTACTTCTATTTTGTCTCAGAGTTACTGCTTTTTAGTTTGTTAGGTTTTGTGTTGGACCCATTAGTTCTTCTTCCAAGGAGTCTGTGTTATGCATTTGGGACTCATAAAGTATCAAAATTGCTAAAATCACCTTTTTGAGGAACTCTTCCATTTGGATGCCCCTTTCTGCTTCATGTTTGTTTGGATTGGGAGGTTGGTTTAATTTATATAAGGACTTCCATTTGTAACACGATTTGAGAATTTTGCTTATAATGGTGAACACAACCCCATGCTTGTTTTCATTAAGGGATGATTTTAATTTTTTGTTTTATTTTAGTAATCTTATTTACATTCTTAGGTGTGTATTACAGTAAGACACCGAAACTTTTAGGGACTGCTGAACAAATGCTATCTGTTGAAATGCATGACTACAGCCTAAATAAAACCATGAGTTTAGCTAATAGTGTAAAAGCAAATGATGTTCAAGTAGGACATAAGATGTAACATAATTAATTACTAATTAAGGCTAGCATTTCAGATAGGTGGTAACTGTTGTCATCAGTGCAGTACTATCCTAAGTTTCCCAAACTAGGTTTTTCATTTGTTTAAGCAAATTCTAAATAATGTACAGGATCTGATTTAATGTTTGGGTTGGTTTTTTTTGAGGCAAAGTGCCACTTGCTGTGAATTAACATCCTAAGTTGAATGTGGGTGAGGCCTAGCTACACCCTTAGCTTGTGAATTGTGTATGGTTAACTTGGGGTTTGTGCAAATACATTTTTTTTTATATGCCATTCATGTGACTTGAGCTTATCTTTAGCAACTTCTGGATTGTATAAATTTTTCATTTTTTTCAGGTATGTTTTTTTTTAATTTAGTTTTGTAAAATGTTTTGTGGGTGATGTTTAAAATAGTGGAGATGGGTAAGCTGTGAAAAGGCAATCTTTCCCTGGTACGCGTTGGGAGCAGTAGAGCTGTGAACTTGGAATTGTCCAAGTTTGTAGGGAAGGAAGCAGCATTGGGGCAGACTCCTGTGCTGTTTGTATGCTCCTTGTGGCGGATATAGAATGATCATTGAATCTTTGGTCCTTCTGTTCTTCCCTGTGGCCTTGCTCAAAAACCTATTTTGAAATTAATCAAGTTGTGCACAGGCTCTTAATCTTTCCAGAAACAGTCATTTTTTGGTCTCTAGAACACTGTGGACAGAGATACCTTTCACCCTAAGAGAAGTGATAAGCTGTTCTGCATCTCAGATGCAAAGAAGCATCTTTATTGCATCATAAAACTGAGTTTTAGAATGTTTCATGTTGTCATAACTTATTTCTGCAGTTCTTAGGAAATTTCAATGTCATCCTAGCCAGTTTCTGTGATTTTTGTGCAAATTTCGAACACTTACAGAAGGCAGGATAGATGTTGTGACCAAACATTCTAGCACCCATGGGGACCTTACGTTGACTTAGCTGGTGCAGTCTTTACAGCAGTCCTGCTTAGCTGGTGTGTAATGTGTCCGCAGAAATGCGCTTCCGTGAATCTCGTAGCATTTGCATGCTACCAGTTGGAGTTAACACATTAAGTGTTGGGGCTGAGGAACAGGCTTCATCTGTTTAAGCAGAAGACATTAGCATTTGTCTTGTGTGTCAAATCCCTGGCTTTGGAATTTGCTTACAGAAAGAAACTAAGCAGAAACTTTGTCTTGGATGACTATAAATAGGCTTTGAGTTAATCGTGCCAAAACTGAATTGCTGTTGATTGGTACAAGACACTGGTGTATAGAGAAGTGAGTTTTTTGGCTTGGAATTTAATAGAAGACAGATCACTTGGCTGCCAATTTTATTAGGCATTTTGGACCCTCAGCTTTTGTTGGCTGGGCTTTAAGGGTAAAAGTGTGCTTGTTTGTAATTGATTCCCTAAGTGATAGTTGACTTTTGAAATTCTGTTGTTTGTTTATGGGTTGGCATTTTTCTGTTTGTCTTTACCATGCTTTGAAAAATTGACTTACCATTGGTAAATGTTAATCTTCATTTGTGAATGTAAAGATGTAGATCATCAGATGAAGGTAAATTTGAGCATCTAGTATTTGTTTAACTAGAAGTTAGATTCTTACAATTGGCAGTGATGAAAAGAGAGTATCAACTGAATATGCATTAGAAGTCTGTTAACTAGAAAATAAGAAATTTAAGAGGTTTAGGTCTGAAGCAGTCACCTTGATGTATTCTTAACGGTTCCACATATTCTTTGTAACATTATTGTAGAATAGGAAAAACACTGATAGGATTTTTTGTTAAAGGAGAAAAATGTCATTGGTAAAGTTTGGTTTGGTTTGGTTTTTTTTTTTTTTTTTTTTAAACCAAACCAACCAAACAAAACCCCCAAACCAAACAAAAAAAACCACCTAGACCCAAGTGGGAGGCAGGAGGAGTTTTTTCACAAGCTTACTGCCGTGTTCCACTATTTAAAGGGTAGCTACAAAGATGATGGAGACTCCTTGTAAAAAAGGAGTCACATGAAAAAGATAAAGGGTAACGGGAACAATTTACTCCTGGGGAGATTCTGATTAGACCCAAGAGGAAAATTTTTCCCAATGAGAACAATCAGCCGTTGGAATAATCTCCCCAGGGAAGCGATGGATTCCCTAACATTGGACACTTTTAAGATTCAGCTGGACAGGTGCTGGGTATGTTGTCTAGAGTGTACTCTTGCCAAAAAAGGCTGGACCAGGTGATCCTTGAGGTCCCCTCCAACCTGGTATTCTATGATTCTGTGAAACTATTTTGCTGTGACACTTGTGTCTTGTTGGAAAACTAATGTGTTTTCTGAATTGTCTTTGCGTCTATCCACAATTTTCCAGATACAAACACAGCAGAGCAGAAAACCAGCATTTTCTTCTGTAGGTGGTTGACAGTTCATTTACAGCTGTAGCCTTTCAGTGCTATCAGTGGTTTCTCACTTTACTGAGGCATAAATACATTTAAATGGAAGGGACTGTAAGCTTCACCTTTGCTGTTCAGTGAGTTGGGGAGAAATTCTCATAATTTAACAGCACGTCAGTGTGATGCTGCTCACCTGCTGGCAGGCACTCCAGGCACTGGGTAAAAGGGAGGAGTTTATTTCTGGGGTGTAAACTGATGTGGAGGAGGACTGGGAGAGGAATTTTAAGTAAGATTGTTTGCCCTCGCCACCTGTAGGGAGCAGGTTGTAGGTTTGCACTTATGACTGGCAGAGCCTCCTCTTAGACTGCTGCAGATCATAGGCCAAAAGGCACCTGCATGGTTGAGCTTTCCGTCCCAGGGCTGAGCCGTTCACCAACATTTGTTTTAGCTGGTTGTCGAAAACCTCCAATGATGGAGAATTCATAACCCGTTTTGGATGATTAATGACCTTTCTGCTTGAAGACTGTTTCCGAATGTGTAACCTAAATCTTTTAGCACAGTTCAAGCCTATAGCTGCCTGTGTTTTCTTTAGTGGGTATGGAGAACATCTGATTCTTTTCTTCTTCGTAGCAACCTTTCACATATTTGAATGCTGTTGTCACTTCTCCCTATAGGCATCTTGTGTGTAGGCTAAATAGACCTAATTCCTAAAAGCTTCTCTCATAGGTCATGTTCTCTAGATCTCTGACCTTTCTTGTTTCTCTCTCTGGACATTATCCAGTTTATTTGCATCTATCTTCAAGTGCATTAATTTGTTTATGTAGCGTGTACAATTCTGATAAATGGGCAGTATGTGGATTTTTGATGCCTTATTCAAAAAATGGTTTATGAAACCTTCAAATGGAGGTCCCAGGACAGCTGAAATCTGGATCAAAGTCTATTAGAGAATAGCTCTGTCGTAATTGACTTTTTTTTTTTTTAAAGTAAAATAGGAACTACTGAAATACACTTTTGTAGAAAAACATTTATGGGAGGTGGTTTTTAGACTAAAACTGTGCAAGATGGGGAAGTTGAAGTCTTGGTGCTAGCTTGTATACTGTCCTGATTGGAATACCTTGCTTCTCTGCATCCATTTTTTTAACGTATCTGAACTGAATGCTATTAATTTATAGACCTGCACAGTTTTTTAAGGATTTGCTTTTGTGGCTCCTTTAGAGACACTGCTGTTGTTCATAATGGCAATATTATAGATTTTTAAAATAATATAGGCTCTGAATTGCTAATGCTTACTTACCTTCTCCAGAATGTTTTTAGAAAGCTTTTTTTTCAGAAGTAATAAGCTGTCAAAGAAAGGTGTTTTAAACACCTTCTCCCCGTCTTTTATGAGTCTGGTTTAGGTCAATGGGAAGAGAATTGTAGCAGTTGCTGTAGAGTCAATCTGTAAAATGTCAACTTTAGGTTTCCTTATGGCAACTGTATGGGTCACTTCACTGGTTTCTTTGAATTTACTTAAATAAGTAAGGACTTTACAAACTATTTTAAGTGTCAAACTTACTATCACAGTAACTGCTCTACTGTAAATCGCTGCTAGATGGCACTGTGTAACTGTGTTTTCACCAAAATTATTATTGAAACCTATTTTTGAGAAGTGTTTAAATTAACATTTAGGTTAAAAATGGCATTTTATTGAATTTTATTTTCAATTTAGTCACTTAATTGATCCCACTGCAAATGATCTCTTGGCTCAGGGACTTATTTTGCGTTGTTTGAAAGGACTCAAAAGTTCAGAGGCAGCCCTAGAAAGCGAGGTAAAATTTTCCTGTGTTTCCCACACAATTATTAATAATGCAGAAGCATTGCATACATTAGGCTTGTGTAAATATCCTAGAAGATTATTTGGGAAGAAACAAGATCCATTGTCAGTTCGAATATGGTCACAAAGGAAATGAAGCAGTGGTTAGTATAAAAGTCTTCTGAGATTAGAGGGATTTGTATGACTTTTCTTAATTGATCATCATCCATGTATGTTCATGCTACTTACATGAACTCTTTATTTTCAGAATTTTAGCTAGGAAAGCTTAAAATTGTTCTAACTTTTTTCTCTCTGTAAAATTGGATTTTTGGCTTCAGAGTGACTGCCATATTATTGTAAGCACAGTAGTTGTTCATTCATGGGAAAGATCATATCCAAATAGAGCTTATGGGTGTGGTACTAAGACGCTTGCAGTGCGATGCAGCCGGGGTTTTCTGTGTCCAATCAGGATGGCGTAAGGTTTTTTTCATAATGATCAGCGTTACCAAGTGGTTTTCACTGTGCGAGAAGTACAATATACTAAGCAGTTCGTTTCCTTTACTGTAACGGTTAAATACATTTTAGAAATTTTGGCAAGGCAGATTTTCATGGTTCTCAGGTACGTACATCAGGAAAGTTTGCATCTCTTAAAGATGGGGATTCTTCCAACAAAAGAAGAAAGTTTGTTTCAGCTGCAGCTTGTGCTATGTATCATTAAACAAAACAAACTGCAAAGGGTCTGTGAAGTGCAAAAATGGCATTTATGTTACCAGACTGCATGTTTTTTGTGTGCATGTATGAATTTTTTTTGCATCGTTAAGTGTATTTTACTTAGTTTTTGGGAAGGGGGAACAGATGTAGATGCTAAATGCTGTAGTTGTCTCTTACTGTAATAATTACATGGATTTATTTATTTTTTTGGGTATATTCTTCATTTACTTCCTGAGATCTTGTTGGTTATTGTCTTGGTTCACACATGTACTAGCGTATCAGTGATTATTTGCATTGTGTGTATACAACATTTCTAGTTTGACTCACCTTCCTGGCATTAACTGAAATCACTTGATGAATTTGTACTTGGAGTTCCAGGTGTGCTTCCTAGCACACACTAAAGAGAACATGGAAGATTTGGCATAACACTTCTTTCTTTTAAAAAACAAACAAATGAAAAATATTAGCAGATATTGGCACAGGGACTTTTCTTAAAGGAAAACTCTGAGGAAATATTGAGCAATTACTTTTGTTTTCTTTAGCTGCAAAACTTTATTAAAACCAGTTTTTTTCATTGAGTTTTTGGGGAAACCTCATTTGTATTGAAGAAGTGTTCTTACAAAGACTATACCAGAAGGCAACGGAAAATGGTTTCTTTCAAGACATTGAAATCATGGCAATCTGAATTATTCAGATTACATGAGGCGGGATGGCAAAAGATGTTTCTATCTGTGAACAATGGAAAAGCTAAGAAGATCTATTGTCTTAGGTGACAGTTTCCTCAGTTTAGAAAAAGTACTGAAGTGTGGTATATATACCCATAGCTGCCGATCCCTGATAATGATGCAGTGATTTAAAGTAGTTAAGTTTCAGTTTAAAATGTGAAAGAATTAGTTTAATATAACTCTTTTTCTTATTTTGCAGGTTTTCACAGCCTTTGGTTTGAAGCAGTTAAGACAGCTTCTAGGATGAATTAGTAACATGTAGTTGGTTTAAGTTGAGATCTTTCCTCCTGTATCTCAATTAATTTAATTACACAATAAAATGGTTTAATAATAAAAATAATGTTTTTGTTTGAACTGATGTATAGGTTCTTACTCCTTCTGGAGAACAACCTGCTAAAGGACCTTTTTTTTTTTTTTTCTAGGGGCTTGAGCCCAAATTGTGATTCAAGAAGGTATTTGTAAATTTAAAATGGTCCCCCTTTCTCATACTTACTGTTGATGGACACTCAAAGAAGGAATATTGATACAAACTGGATACATTTTTCTAAGCTTCAGTATAGAAAAAAAAAAAAGTTGAAAACTCATGTAAGCTAGGATTGGGTTTATTGTTTTTGTAAGATCTAAAACATTGAGAAATGCCTGCTGATCAGCAGCTTGGCCCTGCAAAACTTTGTTTTAAGCTTTCATAGATGTATTTTTTCCTTTTCATTAATAGCTTTTTGTAAAAGCAATTCTGTTTCTGTTAACACCTACTTCAGGTACCAGGAACTAAATCAAGAATATACTTTGATGTGTAGAAAGTGTGGAACTAGTTAATGTCTTGCAAACATCAAGGAGTGTGTGACTTAAGAAACAAACTGTGTGGTATTTGATACCAAGTTGTACCCAATTAGTTTAGACACGTCTCAGTATTGAAAACACATGTGCCATCTATGTTGCAAACCATATTCTCAATAAACTGATTCCTAAAATGAAAGATTTAAAGCCTGATGAATGAGGTGGGTTTAAGATGTGTGTTCAATGGAACTATCCGTACATCTTTCTATATGCTAAAACATATTTCTTTAACGTCTACAGAGTCTACTGATTTTTGGCAACACTTTCTATAGTATTTTTCCACAAATATTTTCATAGTTATCCCTTGAAAATAGTGTCTTGTTCAAGTGTCATTCTGGAATAAACAATGAAGAGACTTCTTTGGCAAAAAAACCCCCAAGCAAACAGCTGTTAAAATGGGACTTTCCGTCCTTGTTTAAAGGCACGTTTTAGCTGCTACATCAAAGTGACGATAAGCAAAAGACTACCTAGGGAATGCTGAAATATCTATCAAAATAGGTGTTCAGAAAGTGGTTTTACCACACATCTTTAGATATATAGTTTAGGTTCCTAAGTTAAGTATAATTAGCTAAGTGAAAAGAGATTTGCTTTCCTGAAGCACCCCCTGGAGATAAGGAGTACAATAGTGTTGGCTTTTTTCCTTTGATTATACTGGGAATTCTGCTCCTAACTCGGATGCCTAAGAGAGATGCAGAGTCGTTGGTATGAATACCTTCGTTCTTTCCACCCTAGCTATTAACGCATTAAGACCAAGTCTGTTGTGTTTTGTTTTTTTTTTTAACCTTATCTTCCCTCAAATTGCATAAATCCCTTCAATGTTTAGTCAGCCTTACAGTTCTTCAGGGGTTTTGTGTGTATAGCTAAGCATGTGAAGTGTGTTAATAAGTTACAATGGCAAGTCACATGGTCCGGCTATCAATATAATTTCAAGTTCAGTTGAACTTTCAAGTTTTGTATTTGTTGGGAGGGCTCAGGATTTTGTTTCAAGTTCAGTGCTTCTGCAATGTACTTAGCTAACCGTGAATTAGTTGATAAAAATGGTCCTTGTTCCAGTTCTGTTTTAGGAACTGTAATTGCTATGCTTTTCTGATGTGCCTTGTGTGGTAATTTTATCTTTGGATCCATAGATCACCATTAAAGCAGAGAAGCAGGTACACAATTCTTTGACACATTCTATAAACTTTGCTGCAGAGCCATCCGTGCTTCTGACAATAGGTGGCAACTACTTATTGGACTGTCTTCCCAGCTGCTGTTAAAATACTGTCTTTGCCTGGAAGGACACAGATTCAGTCCAGTTCTGTTATAATATTTGTATACTGAGTAGTATCGTATATACTGAAAGAAACAAAACAAAAGTTGCAAAAACCACTTGGTGAGATGACACCTATGACGCTACATGATGGAGTTGTGAACATGTTTGTCTTGTAAACCAGTGCTCTGTTTCCCTGAATTCAATCGAAGATGTTAAAATTCACAAATGCTTTCTTTTTGTGTCTTGTGAAAAGAATACCTCTATTAAAATTTTTCCCTAATATGTTGAATTTTAAATATTCTTAGTGATGTCCCTGTATGTTAGGAGGTATACTGACAGGATGCTTTAGTATTGTAAATTAATAAACAAAGATAATTGTGCTGTTTTGTAACAAAAGTTCGAGCTAATAACCATTATGTGTAGATTTTCTTACTGTTTTGCAATGGATGTTTCTCAGTAGGAACCAAAGTGATTTAAAATAGAAGTGTATGATAAGATTGTATGTTACTAGGGGAAAGATGCAAGTCAAATATACTTAGATACGTTTTTAACTTTGCAGTAGACAAACTAACATTGTAAGTATCTAAGCTGGTTTGGTTAAAATGAAGTATAATGATATAGTGCCACACGTGAGAAAACCAAGATACAGTATCAAGGAAGCAAAATGCTCCTTTAATTCTGTTTACTCTTGCAAAGACTCATTTCTCTGTGTGCTGAAAACTTCACAGGCATCTAAAGATGAACAGCTGTTGTAGAAAAAGCTTAAGCTCATGTGTCAGTTATAGTTGTTGTTTGTAATATTGGAATTTATAATTCTAAAGCGGCACCTGTTGTCAAGGTGCCATCCAGTATTGTTTGGCTAGCATGTTCAATTCAAACTTGTAGTGTATATACACAGGAGGCTCATTAAATATAGTAAATTCTATGTGGGATATAATATTCTCTATATTTGTTCTTGGCTAGAATGTGCATCGGTTTGATCTGATCTTATTGACCGGTAAAAGGGTGAAAGAGGTCCCAGGGTGGCTGCTGTGGCTGGTTTTCAAGAGAGAAGGGATTAGGCCACACTTTAAATTTCCCTTCTGAGTACAGAGAAACAGGTAGTTTCTGAAGCATGGAGAGAGTATATTTTACTCACTTTTTTTACTTCACTTCATTCCTGGTCTCTTTCAAATCTGAAGAAGAAAAAGGACCCATTTGTCTTTGTCTTCCAAGTAAAAAGACCAATATCACTGTTTACTTAGAATGTATTTAATGCAATTGTCAGTTGCACTTGAGAAACAAAATGCAGTTACTGTTGAAAAGTGTGTTTTAAATGTTCCATTTTGGGGTCCTGAATATTTCCCTATCCAAATTGTTTGCTGTGGTTGCCATAAAGTTCAAGCTTTTGCTTCCAGTCAGCCTGGTGGTCGCATCGTCATGTCATTCAGCAGTAGGAATGAGGTACTAGGAATGAGGCTAGTAGGTGGACTGTATGGGTTGTCTGGCGTGATAGGCAACTAGTGCTCTCTATTGTGTATAAGAAATGCTATAACTGAAGCACTTCTTGCATTGTAAAATGTCAGGTTATTTCTGGGCCTCAGTGTAGTACTTGTTGACTACAAATGAAAAAACCCTCTCCCAAAAGTGTCATACAAAATGTTAAGTGAAAAAAACCAAACGACACGCAAGTTCATCTTTATCCTAAAGCTGTGACTAAATCAGTATCTTATCGGGTAATCTGGGCTGAGGCTACCTTGACTTTGTTTACGCTGTTCTCAGATGTATCACTTATGAAAGGCACTCAGTTTCTGAAGTGACCAGTGACAAATATCTACTAGGGAATGAGCTTAGCTTTTTTCATTACTTAAATATCCAAATGTGAGATTATTTTGAAGAAGTATTTTGGTACCTGTTGTAGTGTCTAACCCTAGGTTGTGAAATCTTTGGCGGGCTGCCTTGAAAAATTTGTTGGTAGGATGAAAAAGTAGAAGTTACTCAGAAAGGGACATAATTAGTGGTTTACGTAAGGGGCGGTTTGATTTTCTTCGGTTTTCTTCAGACTTGAGTAAAGGTGGTTAAAGTACTAAGGTTGCAGTGATGTTTCTTTATGGGAGCTGTTCAGAATAGATAGCCCATTGTGAACTTTTTAATATAGATTTTAATTAGCGTGCTATTCCTACCACCTGCTGAAGTAGAGTTGGAACGTCTGCTGACCTGAAATGAATGCACATGTTCGGTATTAATACTGCATGTCTGGATCCAGACAGCAGTCTTTCATTTTGACATGCACATAGTCAAAGTAAATTAATGTTTAAAATACGAGTGCTTGAAGTTCAGCCAGAGTGTGCGTTCGTAATTATCTTCAGGCTAGCTTAAATAGAAAGGCATAGTGCTTTTTTATTCTTTATTTACAGTATGTACAGGTAAAATTTGTGATATTAGTAGATAACGTTTACTTGTTTTCCTCCTACTTGTGAACAGTATTCATTAAAAGCTTTTACAACGTTTCAGTTCAGTGTGCACAGTGTGTTTTTTAATGTATCTTGAAGAGTTCATTTGTTCAAAACACAGAAAACTGCTCTTCTGTCTCAGAAGAAATGTTTTCCAATGAATAGCATTGTGACCTTTCAGAGATTTGATTCTGACCAAAATACCCCCTCCCTTAATTTAACCTATGCCTCCTTAAAGCTCTCAGATGAAGATAATCGGTCTAAATACTGCCATGCAATCCAGCCCCGCTCATGCTACAGCAAAATGATTTTAACTTGTATATTTAAAGTAGGGCACAGTCCTATGGACAGCTGTAACTCTAACAGCACAAACATTTTTATTCCAATTTTTGTTTGATTGTAAGTCAAATAGAGTTCAAGCACCGAAGTACTTCTCAGTCAGGGCAAAGAACTTTAAAATGTTGTAATACTAAAGTTCATACATGTGTCTGCAGTAATGACAATTATTGGCAAGAAAGCTAAGTGATACATAGTTTTGATATATTGCTCTGTCAATTACTTTTTGCAATAACATGACAACACAAAATCTTCCCAGTGGTTCTTTTCTTTTTGTTTGTTAAAAATTAATAAATAACCCTGATGATTAATGGACATCATGTTCACCGATTATGAGACTGAAAAGCCTATTGGTACATCACTTACCTTATTTCTCATGTTGAGACTATAATGAACGTAGGCCCAAAGCTGTTACCTGTCGAGTTGTGTTCAGCTCTAAGTAGTCAGGATAAGCAGACACTGTTTTTAAATCTGAAGTGTATCGAGGACATAAACTTGTAAAAACCAAAAAAAGACTGCTCCATCCCCCTCAAAACACCCCAATCTATATCGAATTATAAATGTGTGTAAAAATGTTTGTGTTTGTGTCAATGCATCTGCATGTGGATTGTGTATCAGTCTGAGAGTTGTCATCATGATACTGGTTTTTGTTGTGTCTTAACTAGTCGATCCACAGAAGAAACGTAAACACTGATAACCTGCAGTAACTGAGCTCTGAGTAGGGAATTTTGCTGCTGACCAGTGAAGAATCTTTTTTTTTTTTTTTCTCTTTTGAACTTGTGATTGATGACTGCTGGCTAAACAAAGAATGAGCAAATAGATTTCTCGTACTTCTTAATCTTCCATTAGATAACTTGCTACCTTGAATTCTGGTTTTACTGTCTAATCATAGAATTTCTTGAATACAAAGATTTATTATTAAATTATCTGTCCCAGTCTTTTACTGTGTGCTGTTTATAGTATTTGTGGATTCATCTGATACCTTCCTTCCAGAAAGATTCAGCTGTGGTAAATCTTACAGTACTTTTTCTTGTTTCATGGTTGACTGTGAATCTGTTTTTAAGCTATCTGCAGGGCAAAAAAAGAAGTTCCTTGCTTTTTCTCTTGTCTTACCTGCCTCTAGAAAGAAATACTGCTTTGTCTCCTTGATTTTACAGCAGGAGATGCATACGTGTGATTGCAGAGCCATGTATTTTTGAGTAACGTACTTTTCATTATATTATGCTTTGAAATGCTTATTTTATAACTATGTAATTTTTAGGCCTTCAGGTGAAAAGCTAGCTGCATTTCTAATCTGCTGATGCTCTTCATTGACAAGAGTTTTTCTTAGATTCTTATGATCTTTTTTCCATGTTACTTGTGCAGGTAAAATAAAATAAAAAAAAAAGCGCCAGGAATCAAGCTATTGGTACGAGTACTTCTGTTATGCTGTCTCAAGTTCTCATGTCTCATCTGTATCCACATCTTAAGCTATTGGATGTTTGTTCTTATGGGATTTTTGTTTTAACAAAAAAATACCGGAATCACAGACTGAAAACATGAATCAAGGAAAGAGAACAGTACAGATATCTGGAGTAATAATACTCAAGTTTTTAACTATTTCTCATATCAGTAGTTAGGTAATTCAAGTCTTCAGCTTAATATGGCATAAATCAGCAGAAATTACTGTTCCTAAATCACCTTTTTTTGCTGACTTCTCTTCTGCCCTCCCAACCCGCAGTGTAAAACAAACATCAGATTTAAACAGAAATTTTTCTTCTGTGGCAACTTCATGAAGAGAAAAGCATGTAAAATGTGAAGTGTTGTAAGGAATATTTTATGCCTCTTACTCTTAAATTCAATACAGCAATCTTCTGTGCAGCTTTTCCTTCCTGTTCCTCTTAAGCATCGTACAGCGATCATCACAAATAATGTAACTGTTAGTGTCTGCCTACAGAGTAAATTTTTGTGTGCAGTAGTAACTCAGGGCTCTCTTCAGCAAATGTTACTGTGCCTTTTGCTATGGTCTGACAGGCATGACCTACATTTAAGAAAGCCCTCTGGGTCTGTCTGGTTCATTACTGTCTACTTGCAGATGCTTCTTCATAGATGGTTAGTTGAGATGCTTTTGCCAACCTCTAGGTTTTTTTGCAACATTTTGGTATGGTGGCTTTGCAAGTTCATGCTCTCCAGTAGCAAGAGCCTGACTTGCTTAATAGAATTTATGTGCAGCTATTTACGTGTGAAATGTCCAGTTTCTATTCTGATCTCTGCTTGAAAGTCTGTTTTCAGTAGACTGTTGGAAATGGTTCTGAATATAATTTAAAGGCATTTCTCAAACCAGTGGGTGTGTATTTTCTTCTTTAGTGGTAGGGATCTGGTTGCTGTAACTGGCATAACTTTTAAAGGTAGTATGTAAAGATCATTGAAGTAATGATCTTTAAATTAACCAATACTGCTTGTGTTTGAAATGCTAATCCAAGAGACTGTATGGTTTGTACAATTATTAATTCTCTTTGTCTATGTTGCTTAGTAGTTAAGAGGTTAAGTGGTTCATGGGGGGGGACAGGGAACAAAAGCAGTTTGCGTTTTGTCAATTTTCAACTTCAGATATCAGTAAATCATTGCAGCAGCCTTCCTTATCAGTTGTTTGCACAAAAAAAAAAAAAAGTGGAATGGGGGAGTGGAGAAAACCTGTTAGAGTTGTGTCTGAGGAGACCATCTGCTGTGGTTCCCAGCGTTGTCAGTGTGATAAGGGATAAGCTGTGTAAACAGAGGTACCACAAAAAAAGGCAGGCCCCATTCAGGGAGGCACATGTACGATTTGGATTTGGGTTGATAACGGCCTTAGAAAGTCAGGGGACTTAGAGTAAAAGTCTGTTAAGCAAAGGAGTGATGTATTTAATCTGAAACTCCAGATGTAGCTTATTAGCATGAGTTTGCCTTTGGACTAACTTCTGTAGCTTTCTTCTGATTTATTGGAACTTCTACAAACAGAAAAGATGCATGAGTCGCAATGGATTTATGTAATACTGACACTTTTTTCATGTTTTAGAAACCTTCACTAGCTGTTTGAATTAGTGCTTAAACAGCAAAAATAGATACAGATTTGAAGAAGGACTAGCAGAGATAATAAATGTTTGATTTTGGGGCAAGAAATAGCCAGGTGGTCACTTGGCAGAATAAATGGGCTCATATGAACAGAAACGGTCAGAGAAAATTAGTGACTGTTCACCTGGCCACCGGTGTCCCTAGCGGAGTTTAAATTGATGTGTATATTTCAGACCTTTGGAAATAGTGTGAAATAGAAACATCCTGCCTCTTGAAATAGGGAGGGGGTTTCCTGAGCCTCCTGTTAGTCACCCACTGGATGCTTATTACAGAAGGTGGGGTGCAGGTGTGTTTCGCTGGCTGCCGGTCCACCTGCAGTGTAGAGCGTGCTGCATGTATCAAAGAACTTTAGATCTATTTGGACTAAGACATCTGTTACTAAAGCCCCTATAAATAGCTAGTTCCAGTTTAAATTTCTGTATTGGGGTCACTCGTGTCTGGTTTTCTGGTGACTGAAGTACTGGAAAATGGGGAAGAGGTTTGCATTTAAAATGAAGTTAAACTTTTCACCAGTTCTGGCTACTTATGGTAGTGATTTAGGGGAAGTATATGTACAACTTAGAATTTTTTTTGGTGAATGTTATGAGGCTTTTGCTACTAAGATTTCTGTAGCCATCTATAACAGCTACCAGGGACGAACTCTTTGGGAAGATGGTGTGTAGAATAATGTTCTGGGGGAAAAAGAATATGACAAGCTGCCTACTATTTGTCCAGGACTGTCTCCCTTTCAATCATACAAACTCTCCTCTCTAGTAGCTATATTGAGAAGGTAATGATTTCTTTCAGTCAGTGATGATGTGTGGAAACTGAAGAGGTGCCAATACTTTTGCCTTACTAACTGCCGGAATGCGATATGCCACATTTGGGGAGACTTAGTGTGGGTGGATGTTGACCAGCAGGTATGTGGTATTACTCCTTTGGGGAGGAATAGTTTCTGTTACCCTCCATGAGGGGGCTGGTGCCTGGAGTTTGAGGTGCAGAGGTGTGGAACACACTGGAAGGTAGCATCTATGTGGGAAGAGTAAGTGGGGGTAGGGGCTCTCAAACCTTTATGGAAAAGAAGGGGATTGTCAAATAAATAAATGAATAAAAAGTTTGTGGCTGACCTATAGATCGTTTTATTTTCCCGTGACTGTATAAGATGTGAATATTTATATTGCTTATTAGTGAGCCAGTAATAGTATAAATGTAATATTTTCCTGACTTTGGGATCTGGCAGCAGGTTTATAATAGCCTGTTTAAAATATATATGCTGTTTTCTCTGATGAATGCTCACAGACCTTTCTGTGCTGGGTTTGACTGATGTCTGTGCTGCAGATGCGAGTAAATATTATCAATATATGGTAAGATTTATGTATAACTCTTCTCTGTGGTGCCCAGTGGCAGGACAAGAGGCAATCAGCACAAACTGAAATACAAGAAATTCCATTTAAACATAAGAAAAGAGTTGTGGTTTTGTGTGTGGGTTTTTTTTTTTCCCCACAGTGAGCAAAATTGAATGCTGTAACATGTCTGTTGAGGTGTGGAGTCTCCATCCTTGAAGACATTCAAAACCCAACTGGCCGCATCCCTGAGCAACCTGCTCTAGTTGCCCCTGCTTTGAGGATGGGGGTTGGACTAGATGATCTCCAGAGGTCCCTTCCCACCTCAGCCACTGTGATTCTACAAAAATCTTTAAGCTTCAGAAGCTATTCTAGATAAGAAGGAGGAAGATATTGGGGAGGGGAACAAAGACTTGTTATATGAAGTCAGCTGAGTGGCTGGCTGGTGTTCTGGTTAGCTTCTTCCCAAAACTTTCTCTGATGTTTCTGTCTGTATTCTGTTTCTGTCTATATCACACTTCTTTCTGTGGGTCTACACTTGGGTTACTAGGGTTTGACAAGGTGTCTTTAGCTCTATTGTGGAGGAGGGAGGAAGGTTTTCTTGCACGTGTGGGAAGTAGGGGAAAGCAGAGGAGAATTTCACATCACTCTCCTTTGTCCCATGGAAAGTGTTTTCCAACTCATTTTTAGGTAGTTCTTACAGAGATGGATTCTGTACTAACCTAGTGCTACTGGTTTTTATAAGTTGGGGGGGGGTTTAAATGAAATTGGCCAAGTCCGAGTAATAATAAGGGGAAATGTAATTCTGTTACCATTTCATATAATGGAAACTATGATCAAAACTTTAGAAATGGTATACCAGTTGGAAGAGTTGCTTCAATTTTTTCACTCTTTGAGTTCAGTCTCAGATATTGATTATGTGTGAAATTCTATTGAGGGATGAGAAAGAACTCAAAGTGAACATAAAGTGCTTCTTAAAAATAAACTTTTGAGACTCTGAATGCAACACTATTAAACCAATTGATGCTTCTTTTATACTGTTTTCAGTTTGTGAAGGTTTTCGTCTTTTCCTGACAGCCTTTTTCCTTCTTGGTATAGGGACCTTCACTTTTTTGTTTTCAGGGCTTAGTTATACTTATTGATTCTCATCTTGGTGGAGTACTATACTTTGCAGAAAGAGTTTCATATGTAAGGTTGTCCACAGAGGAGTTGGACTGAAATTAATGGGACACTTGCTAGGTGGTAGAAGTTGCTGGCTTTTCTTGGATCTTGCAAGAAGAAGATATAAAGAGCTTGTCTTTGTTGTAGAGGTTTTGTAGGAAATATCTCGCTGCTGGTCTTATCCCTGTAAAAAAGAGTAAGGCTAGATCAGGTGCAGAAAATCAGACCCAGAGAATTTAAGTGGGTACCTCTGGACAAGATGAGTTATGTGGATGTATTGCTGCATTTTGCTTAAAATGCTGATTTAGCGTATTTTCTTCCTGGTCAGCAAACATCTGGTATGCTACAAATAGCCCACTCTCCTTAGGATATAAAAAATACAAGTGCTTTAAATGATTGAGATTCTGCTTAACTGCATATAAATACTTATGAATAAATTGGTGATTTAATGACATTTTAATAATTTTTATATGGTTAGACTGAATGATAGAAAGCACTTGCAAGCTGAATTAACTATGGAGTTATTTTACAGGTTGTGCCTGTGTCATAGCATCACAGAATCATGTGGGTTGGAAGGGAATTTAAAGATCATCTAGTCCAACCTCCCTGCAGCGAGCAGGGACATCTTCCACTAGATCAGGTTGCTCAGAGCCCCTTCCAGCTTGACATTGTATGTTTCCAGGGATGGGGCACCTACCACCACTCTGGGCATCCTCTTCCAGGGTTTCACCACCCTCGTTGTAAAAAAAGTTCTTCTGTATTATCTGGTCTAAACGTACCATCTTTTAGTTTGAAGCCATTATCCCCTTGTGATATTGTAACAGGCTCTGCTAAAAAGTTTGTCCCCGTCTTTCCTACAAGCTCCTTTCAAGTACTGGAAGGCTGCTATAAGGTCTCCCTGGAGCCTTCTTTTCTCCAGGCTGAACCACCCCAGCTCTCAGCCTTTTTTCATAGGAGTGGTGCTTCAGCCCTCTGATCATCTTTGCGGCCCTCCTCTGGACACACTCCAGCAGGTCCATGTTGTTCTTATGTTGGGGGCCCCAGAGCTGGACACAGTACTCCAGGTGGGGTCTCACCAGAGCAGAGGGGCAGAATCACCTCCCTTGATCTGCTGCTGATCACGCTTCTTTTGATGCAGCTCAGGATATGGTTGGCCTTGTGGGCTGTGAGCGCACATTTTCGGCTCATGTCCAGCTTTTCATCCACTAGTAGTACCCCCAAGTCCTTCTCAACGCTCAAGCCCTTCATCCCCCAGCTTGTACTGATACTGGGGATTGCCGTGACCCACGTGCAGAACTTTGCACTTGGTCTTGTTGAACCTCATGAGGTTGACATGATCTGCTTCTTGAGCTTGTCCCCAAGTCCATCTGGATGGCATCCCATCCTTCAGGCGTGTCATTCCATCATAGAAGGCCGCGAGGTTGGTCAGGTAGGACTTGCTCTTGGTGAAGCCATGCTGGCTGTCTTGAACCACTTCCCTGTCTTCGATGTGCCTTAGCATAGCTTTTAGGAGGATCTGTTCCATGATCTTCCCAGGCACAGAGGTGAGGCTGACAGGTTGGTAGTTCCCAGGGTCTTCCTTTCTACCCTTTTTAAAAATGGATGCAATGTTTCCCTTTTCCTAGTCACTGGGGACTTCTCCTGACTGCCGTGACTTTTCAAATATAATGGCAACTACATCAAATATATTGGCAACTACATCAGCCAATTCCCTCAGGACTCTGGGATGTGTCTTGTCAGGTCCCGTAGACTTCTGTATGACCAGGTTCCTCAGGTGGTCACAAGCCTGATCTTCTCTTACAGTGGGAGGGACTTTGCTGCCCCGGTCCCTGCCTTGTGGTCCATCCGCTTGAGAGGTGTGTTATCTACTGCATGTGTTTCTTAATAATTTCATCTTCACTTAGTATTTCCTTATTATTTACTTGAAATTCCTTGCATTATGAAACGATGGGTTCTGTTTCATATAGATATGAGAAAGTTATTTAAAATCTGTCCTTCTCTCTGGTTTGCTGCATCAAAACACTAAGTGCCAGAGGAAAATATTTGGGATCAGATGCAGAATTTTTTTAATTTGATCTGCTATGGACTCTTAAGGTTTTGTAGTGGGTTTGAAAGTCTGTTTACCTGCAGTAGCATATGTTAGATGTTTGTTTCTTCTTAAACACATCTGTCCTAATTATGTTGTATTCTTTTCGTGTTTTGAAACAAAATATTGGAAGCTAATGGATTAGCCAAAACCTGCACTCAAGCTTCTGTCTGCTTTTTCTCACTCAAAGCAATACAATTAACCTTTCCAGGCATTATTTTATGTGTTAGAGACCTTCAAATAGTTTCAACGTTGAGTTCAGCTTTGTGTTTGCTCTTTTCCACAGTTTCTGCAGTTGTTCTGAGATTAGCTGCATCAACTAATAAAACTAATTAAAATTTGAAGAGTGTGGTTTTTGCCTTTATGACTGATTTCTACTGGGAGGTGTCTCTGCCCATGGCAGGGGGGTTGGAACTCGATGATCTTCAAGGTCCCTTCCAACCTAAACCATTCTATGATTCTATGATTAATTTAGTTTCCAGTGAAAGTAACTTCCAAATGAATGGTATCTTTCAGCCTGCTGTATACCTGGAATATTCTGACAATATAAGTTATCTTATAGATGAATCGTGTGTGGGAAGGACCACATGTCCATGCCTGACTTGACTGGTGGAGAGGTTGTCGAATAGAAAGGAATGCGGACTGATGGAGAAATAATCTCTAGGATGGCTTCTTTTTAAAATACTCTTTCCCTTTTTAAGCCGTCTTTTATTTGTGCTGACTTTAAAAATTGGTGTTTGAAAGATATCACAAAATGTTATTAATTGGCTTCTTTAATAAGACAGAATAAAGAAGGCTTTATAGATAGAAAGAACAGTTTTACAGGAGTAACGATTATCAAACTGAAATGTCCTCTTGAATTTTGATCTGTTTGGAAATTGGTTTAGGTTACTCAATTACTGTACGCTGACATAAATAGCATATTGAAAGCTTTGGCAATAGAGGAACAAAAACGATGAAGGAGTGAAAATGTGCAGTCATAAACTTTCCTTCACTGCTGTTCCAAACGATGGCCTTCTGATTTCTGCTGGTGGTGGATTGAAAGGAGGAGGTGACTGGCACCATGGATCCTTTCTTTGTGGTAGCACAGCTCCGGTTTTCAGTACAAGTGTGAAGAGTGGTGTGGACCGCTGGAGGGAGCGTGCAGGAGTTGAGCGGTGTAGGGGGGCAGGCAGCTCGCAGCCCCCGTGCAGTGCTGGGCACCAGCTATGGAAAGGTTGGTGGAGTGTTAGCTGGTGCTGTGCTTCACAGCTCCCTGGCCTTATGGGCAACCCACTTGTGTATCAGCCCCTTGAAAAGCTAGGAAGAAGTGCTTATTTTTAAACGTTGGTCCAGTATCTTCAGCCTTCTTGGAATACAAAGAAAATATCTTCCAATTATATTTTGGTGCTAGATTATAGGTCTCTGCTTCTGTGTTCTCTGAGGCAGATAGATCAACAGGGATCAATAAGGTCCCATGACCTTGATTAACACACATGGAAGCAGTTTTGCTATTCCTTTTAAGGCTCAAAGCAGCTTTTCCCTTTTGCTTGTCTTTAACTTCCAAATTATAGAACAGCTTTGAAACACATTTCTGGGGAATCTGGAAAACCATCTATCGTTTGTTTGGGTTTTTTTTTTCAGTTTTGTTCCCCCCCCGCCCCATGTCTCAATGAAATAGCAATACAGGAGAACGTGATTAATCCTTTGCCCACAGTCTACCACAGTGGGCAGTTTCCTAAAACAAAATCAACAAAATTTAGCAATGTTTGACTAGAAATTTTATGTAAAAAAAAAGAAAAAAGGTGAAGAAGGATTCTTCTTTTCAAATGTTCCTTGCTTCTGCAGGAATGGGAGGGTGAGTTTCGTAGCTGCCGTTCACAATTGAAAATAGAGGGCAGCTCTGTGCTGGCTGGCAGGTTGTGAGTAGACTGTTCTTGGGGGTGTCTGGGGGGAGACAGCTACCTCCATGTGGAGGTGAGGGAGGCAGACCCCATACGTGGGCAGTAGCATATATCTGAATTGGGGAATAGGAGGCAGCAGGGGAGATGAAAGTGGCTGTGACGAGGGAATGGAAGAGCAGGGTCTGGTGTCTGGTATATGTAACTTGGAGTGCCCCAGTGCTGTCAGCCTCACCGGCTCTTGCACCAGCGCAGTTCTGTCCGTGCACGAGAACTTCACTTAAACTGTGAGCTGCATGATGCCAAAAGCCATAGCTGTAGATACTACTGTTTCAGAATGTACCAATTCTTAAAAAGTGTAGCATAACTAATTTGTTCACATTTTGAATGATACAGGGTTTTAACAGTAATGACAGCATTGTGGTCTGGATCCTTCATTTCATGCCATATG
The DNA here is from genome assembly GCF_000708025.1 of Charadrius vociferus. Taxonomy (NCBI): domain Eukaryota; kingdom Metazoa; phylum Chordata; class Aves; order Charadriiformes; family Charadriidae; genus Charadrius; species Charadrius vociferus. Next base: position 1,812,951 of record NW_009647080.1, read on the forward strand.
TCACACTTGTAATTTAATTCTGAAAAGTGCTTGCATAATGATTTAAAAGTGCTTTAAGTACTTGACAGCACATCATCAGTGGGGGAGAAGTCAGTTACTGTCTGTGTGAATTCCCTTCTAGCCCTTTTGACTAGATTATTCAGCACCTTGTTTTAAAGACAGATGACATGCAAGTGTCTTCTGAAAGTCAATTGTATAACTTGAAATTAGAAAGTAGTACATAAGTAATAATGATAGTACCAGACAGAACGTGATGCACGGCACAGTGTGAAAGACTTGTGCCTCCTGCATGCTCACCTTGCCAAAGGACCTTCGCAGTGTCACAACTCCATGGTTAATATCCATCAAATACATCCAATCTCACAGTCTATAACCCCTATAGCCTCAGCTGAGCTCCTAAGGCCAACACATGGGAAACTCAATGAGTTTTTGGACACTGACTTGGACTCTCCCAAGGTTACCAGCTACGCTTGGAGGGTAGAGGTGGTAACAACTGTAATTAAATGTGGTCTTCCTTTCTGTGTCTCCCTGAATGCTAAACAAAGGGCAGGAAAAAATATATTTCAGTGATCTGAGGGCATTTCTTTCAATCATGAAGCTGTAGATGCACAGAGCTAAGCTTGCAGGGGCCTATTAAAGTATTTTTTGAAAGATAAGTTATACACACATCTTGCACAGTTTTAATTCTAACTCTTGAAGACATCTGCCTCAGGTGTTTCTTCTGTATAGTATGAGCTCAGATTTAAAACAAACAAAAACCCAAACAGAAAACCCAATCAAACCCACTGTCATTGGAATCTGCAGTGATAGGTTGGGATTTGAGATCTTCCTGGGACTGGCAATATTTTGTGGGAGCTGAGCACTGTTTAAGAGGGAAGACTTCAGGTTTAGAGCTTTCATTTATGTATTTATATATAATATATGATAAGCATCTTCTGAAATGGCACAATTTTTATCAATTATGCACCAAACCTTAGATTATGCCACAGGACTTGTTTCTTTCCAGTTAATGCCTTAGGCAGCTTAGTGGGGAGTCTGTCTTTAGCAATGCCATGCAAAGGATGAAATGTATTTTTTATAAATGTATAATAAATTAACTTACTTATTTGAAAATACCGTTACTTAAATAACAAAGCAGCATGGGGGGAACTTACTATTTTGGACAGTTCATTTTTAGCGTGTGTTGTCTGAACTTTTTTTTTTTTGAATAGCTAAATAATGTATGGTTCTAAAATCAGATGATGATTGCTGTTATGAAAATTTCATTCTTTAGTTTCCAGTTCTGAAAGCATTTGCTATTTAAGTTGTGTGGATTTCAAACACATTTTCTAAGGTTTAATCAAATAAATCTTAATGGACTATTGAAAATATGGTTTGCTAATACACTAACAATTCAGGAAAAAAACCGTATTTCTAGTTTTTCAGCTGTGTCAAACAAAGTTGTTCATTACTGAAGAAATTTTGCTTTTCCTCTCAATTTTGAAGCAAGTATTTATTGTTTTTTGGAGATATGCACATCTTTGGGTTTTTCTGTGGCTATATGGCATTTCTTTGTTTATATCAAGTAAAAGGACAGAGGTTTTCATTGCTAAATAGCTAATATTCACAGAAATTTTGAATGTTAGCTGTTTACATTACAGAATTTACTGTGAGATGCTATTTGTCCAGAGATTGGCACAAAACAGTTTTATATTGCTGTATTAAATCATTTGAGTTCTAAAATAATTCGTTTTGTGTACCTTTTAAAAAAAAAATCCACTCTTTATTCTATTGTAAGTAGATGCTCTTTGTTTCTGTCATTCACCACTTTTTTTTGTGTTATTAAACGAAACTGTTGTTTATCAGCAGGATTTCTCCTGCTTGGTATCCTAAGCACCAGAGTTTTACTTGATTTGTTTTCTTTGGGATTAATAAGCCCTGAGGTAACAGGGTGAAATACGTCTTCTCTTCATAGTTAAGGCATCCAAATAGAAAGTAGTACTAACAAGAGGATAGTTGGCCCTCCTGCCTGCCATCTGTGATAGCCAGCTGCTGGCTTGCAGTGCTTTCTATTGGAGGAAAGGCACGTGTCTGACTTGTTTTGAGATGAAAAGCTGGCATTGGGAACACTGCTCTCCAGGAACACACGGCCTGCCTTGGGGTACTTCGGTGGGCCAGGTTTCCTCTAATCTAACCTACAGAATGTGAGGGGTTAAATACGTGGTGTTTACATTGACCTGCAGAGAGGTGGTGGACTGCCCAAGAGGGGGGAACTCTGTAAGGAAATAGCACTTTCCATTTATATCCCCTTGGTTCTAGTGTTCAGAAACAGGTAAGTGGCTGTCACTCGTGCACACATAAAGGCTTTTCCATGTGTGTTTGCAGAACCCATGGGTGGTGTGTGGAGACCAACACTTGGAATTCTTACTTCTTTGGGCAAGATGGTGCGACAGTAGCCTTCGGGACCGTCCGCCTGACCTCTGCTGCCTTGCTTGAGCAGAGCTGCTCTGTTCCTGCCAGAGCTCTCTGTTCAGTGGGTGTGTGACCAGCGAGTAAGAGCACTGAAATAGTCATCCACCAAAGGTGGCTTAGATGTCATCATATTACTTCCCACCATGTGGAGTAAAAAGAAAAAGAGTGTGTGTGTGTGTGAAATCGCATGTGATCCATTGACTTTCTGTGAAGACTGGGGTTTCC
>NW_009647080.1:1815742-1860944 GCF_000708025.1 Charadrius vociferus
AGGCAGTAATATCTTAATTTATTCTAGATAAATTCTCAAGACAGTGAAGTTATAGTTTTTGGTTTGTTTGTTTTTTTTCTTAAACAACTGTTATTGTTGATGGGTGGTTTCCTCAGGCAGAAGTTCCATCGGCAACATGTCAGGACTTGCTTCAAAGAAAGTTACGGGATTTTTTACGAGGGCATAGAGGTAGGAGAGATAGGAGGAGCATGCTAAAGAGAACCGTTCGCTTCACACTGATCAAGAATCTCAAAATGTGTGGTTTTGTGGGGACTGTAACTCTTTTGAAAGATGGTGAAAGAAGAATAGCAAAGCTTTCTCAGAAGTTCCTTTTTTTTGCCTAATAATGACACAAGGACCAGGACTACCAAAGCTAGAAAGCTAATTTTTCCTTCTCTTCAAAATAATAATAATAATAATATTATTAATAATATTATTATCAGGTTTATCAGTATGGTGATTTCTGTGTAGTCATTTGCATTTATAGTTTGATTGTATTTTGTTATTTTCTGTTAGTGCATGTGGCTCACTCTTGGGGAGAAACGACTGAGTCTTTTGTTGCACTTTTGTGGTCCTATGAGTGCTCTATTTTTTAATTTAAAGCCGTCCTTATTACTAAAGTAGCGATATGAGCAGTGTTTTCTGAGTCACTGGACAGACACAACTAATTAAGGAAGCTGTGAAAATGAAGTGGTTTGATGTAGAGAATGATCAGTGACATAAAAAATGAGGGTTTTACCTCATACTATGGGAGAAACATTGGAAGGAACGTGACGTTACACAATTGTGTTGCTGCTGTTGTGGCAGGCAAATAAGATAAAAACACAAAAAGCTGACGTGCAAAATACAATGCTTTTGTATGTGCTGTAAACTTAGCACCTGACATTCGTTGCTGGAATCATCTTGAGGGCTAAAGATTCAGGAATTAATTCTATGTTCATAAATAATAAAATATTTTCCCACCTCGTAAATTAGGTGAGGCGTCATTATCTACGGGTCTAGAAGCAGCTTCTTTTCTAACTCGCTTGCTCTTATGTTTCTGACACCTTCTTCTAAAAAAGCCTGTGTGCCCTGCTGCCAAACTGCTAGACAAGAGACAATGGCTGTGACCAGCATGTCAGTGATAAAGAAATCGTTAAGTAAAAAAAGCTTATCCTATTACCGTTTTTTGCATCAGCTAACTCTCCAAAGAGTATGTGGGAGAAGATGTAAGGACTAGCTGTTATTCAGATAATATTCTTGCAATTTTTGCAGCTTTCAGAGCTGGAGAACAAAGAAATGCCTGTGTTATCAAAGGTTTTAACAAACAGCAATAATATTAAGTAACAAAGTACTGTTTTCTTGTATGAAAATTCGTAAAAAAAAAAAAAAGTGCTCTCTTCATGGAGCTTAGGTACTTCTTGGACAGTTTCAGATGATTTCTGTAACTACCATAAATGTAACACATGGCTGTTGAGAAGAAGTTAAAGCTCTTCATGATGTTTAATATTTGCATGCTGTACAGAAACCTCTGCTTTATACTGTACTGCTTTTTCTTCATTCAACAAATAGGCATTGGACTAAAATTTTTGACTTTTGTATTCCTAAAACATATACTGTGTAAATACAGTAGACTTAGATTGCCACTGCCTGATCCCAAAGCCCTCTAGAGAAAGGGATTTGCAAATCTCTTTCATTGTATTCTTTGTACCTGTACCTATACCTCTTTAAATGAAATTACTGTTAAGTAAAATTGAAGGTAAGTGTAGTCTATGTTTGGTATAGGAGTACTTTCAAACTAACACATGGTTTAGTGTAGAGAAATGGGACTATGCTGCCTAGTATGAAAACCCTAATGTCATGTATAGTTTCTAAACTTTTTAAAAATAAGTTGTTAATGCCAAACAAGACACTGTCCCGCATGACATCTAGGTCTCTAAATTGGAGAGCCGTGGATTTAACGGATGCAACACTCAGTGGATAAGGAACTGGCTGGATGGTTGCACTCAAAGGGTTATGTTCAGCGGCTCCATGTCAAAGTGGAAACCACTGATGAGTGGCATTCCTCAGGGTCAGTGCTAGGACTGATGCTATTTAATGTTCTTGTTGGTGACATGGATGTTGGGATTGAATGCACCCTTAGCAAGTTTGCTGGCGACACCAAGCTGTATGGAGTGATCAACATGCTGAAGGGAAGGGATGCCATCCAGATGGACCTGGACAGGTAGGAGAGGTGGGCCCATGCAAACCTCATGAAGTTCAACAAGGTCAAGTACAAAGTCCTGCACATGGGTTGGGGCAATCCCAGGCTGGACAGAGAGCAGACTGAGACCAGCCCCGAGGAGAAGGATTTCGGGGTGCTGGTTGATGAGAAGCTCAGCATGAGTTGGCAATGTTCGCTTCCAGTCCACAAAGCCAACCGTACCCTGGGCTGCATCAAAAGAAATGTGGCCAGCAGGTCAAGGGAGGTGATTTTCCTCCCCTGTGAGGACAGACTGAGAGAGTTGGGGTTGTTCAGCTTGCAGAAGAGAAGGCTCTGGGGATATCTTCTTGTGGCCTTCCTATCTGAAGGGGGCCTACAAGAAAGCTGGAGAGAGACCTTTCACAAAGGCATGTAGTGATAGGACAAGGGATAATGGCTTCAAACTGAAAGAGGGTTGATTTGGAATAGATATCAGGAAGCAGTTTTTCACTGTGAAGCTGGTGAGGCACTGGAATAGGTTCCCTAGAGAAGTTGTGGATGCCCCATCGCTTGAAGTGTTCAAGGCCAGGCTGGATGGGGCTTTGAGCACCCCGGTCTAGTTGGGGGTGCCCCTGCCAATGGCAGGGGGGTTGGAACTAGATGATCTTTGAGGTCCCTTCCAACCTAAACCATTTTATGATTCTATGAAGACTGTTGATACTTCTTGGTGGGCCAAAAGCTTAAGGAAGGAAAGAAGGCGACAACACCTGGGTAGGTCCTCTTCCTAGAACTGTTGGGATGAAGGGAGCAGGAAGTAGAGGTTTTTACACACGTACTTCTGAGTGGCTTCCTTTGCTTTCCATCCGAAATACAGTTTACATAAATGACGAATGAAAAGTTAACCATTAATTACTTGGTAAACAAAAATAGTTAGCAATGATTCTTAAGGCATGAAAATGTGAAAATTAAGAACCTGTAAAAGTCTGTGTTAAAGTTGCACAACTATTTAAGTATATAAAGAAGTAGATTTTCTGGTTAGCAAAGAAGGATTTTAGTATAGAGGTTATGTCTCTCTTGAGACTGAAGTTTAAAGCAGGCTATTACTTTATTACATGAGTTAGAAGTTTGATTTTAAGTTGTACTTCTACACTACAGTAAAATAGAAAGCAAGTAGCTTTACATAACTGTGCTTAACCTTGAATCCTTGCTGTCTTACTTTTCAAACCAAGCTGATATTGAAAGCTGTTTCAAAGCAGCAGAGTTGTCCTAAAGATAACATCAAATGCTTGCAAGTGTTGAAGTGGTAACGTGTCTTGTGGTTAGTGTTGTTGAAAGACTGTAATGGTTAAGATTTTGCTACTATTTCTGTGACAGAGACTTCAGCGTGTTACTTTATGCTATGTTTTTTTGTCAGAAGCTACTGTTCACGATTAAATTTGTTTAAAGAAAACAGATTTAATTTTTAGCATTTTTTTGTTCTGACTGAAATGTTCCGTTACGTCAAATGTTACAACTTGGTTGGAAGAGAAATGCAGGCTTTGGTCAAAGGAGGAAAATATCTATTCTTCTTCAATGAAGTGTTAATTTAAATTTTTAATGTGTTTTGGGCCATTTCTCAGTTTCATCAAGCCGCTAGTCCACAATTAATAGAACATTAAGATTGGAATGGGAGACAGTGAGGTTCATATTTCCAGTTAGGAATGGTGTAGAAAAAGTACTTTTTTTTTCAAAATAAAATGGTGACTTGAAACAATTCCACTGACATTTAGTAAGACTTTTTTTAAAAAAAAAATTTGATGCTGATTATAACATAAAAGGGGAAAAAGAGTTCTGTTTACAGCCAGCAAAAGTATAATTTGTAACACTTTGAGGATCTTTTTCACTTTTGTGTGAAGTGATATTTAATTAAATTTTAAGTGTTTCAGTTGCTATATTTTTTTCAAATGGAAGATAGATTTTCTGTTGAGCTTTGGTATTGATGTGTTTGAAATATGTTAGCACTGAATTTGAAATTGAAACAATTTGAAACATAAGTAGATTATTTTTTTTTTAAGTAAAGGGAAATTAAACTTTTAGTACAATGAGGTAAACAATTTGTTAGAGCAGACTGGATAGAAATTAATTTGAATGGCTTATCCTGCCAGATGATCAACAAGGTGGTTCTTGTACTCAAAGGTCTGCTAGAGTTACTGGGCTTTAATGGTTTACTGTTGGAAGCTGAGCTATAGAATTGTGCCTGTGCGTTTGCCTGCAGCAAACATCTTTAAAGCATTGGTTTGAACTGGAACGGCACGCTAGCTGGGAACGCGTCCGTGCTGCCTGTTGACGTACAGCTTTATTGCCAATAATCTACTTCTGTGTATCAGTTATTCTTTGTAAATAGCATTGAAGGTGAGATGGCACCTTCAGTAAATCAGTTATCATGGGAGAGGGTGAATAGTAAGTTTGAGAAGTTTCGAGTGCAGGTTTGAGATTGCCTTTTGACATTAAGTTACAACAGATGTTGGATTTATTCCAGATCTTTAATAAGAGGTGGGGGTTATAGTTTCCACTTGGCAAGTTACCAGTCTAAAGAAAAGGGCTTCTATTCATGCTGTTACAGTGGAAACTATTCTCTTTACCTTAGTGTTCCACAAATGCAGCTTGTTTAGTGGATAAAAATATCTCCTCATATTTGTAGATTTCAGTCTCCTGGTTATTCCCAGCTAGACTGATTTGGTGCAGTTTCAGAGGTCTTGGGCAATACAGGCAGGTTTATACGACAGTGAGAAGGCCTCCTTTGAGGCTCGGCTGATACCTTCTTGTGAAGTAAAAGGAGCTGAAGTGAAGAGAAATCTAGTATTTGACTTAGTGAGTCATTTGTCCTTTAAGCGGGAGTCTAAACTTAATCTTGCAGCATCACCTACTGCGCCCGGCTGACGGGGACGGCTACAGCATGGCAGCCCTCATGCCTGTGTCATGACTTCTGAGCTGCTGGGTTTGTGCGGTGCGGCCAGGTTACTGGAATGTTAAGAGGAGCAAGCTAGGCTATTCTTTTTGGCAACTTCATTGACAACAGCTGTTTTTAATTCCGTATCTCTATTTTTATTTTTCAGAGGAAAGCCCTCCGAGGGCTAAACTAGGCTTGCTTGGTGCACCGGGATTTTTGTGAGAATACTGTTGCCTCTTCAACAGGGGATGCAGCAGTGGGTGGTGGAGATGTACAACTTTTGTGATGTGAATAGCAGGCAGAGATGTAGATGTTCTTCAAGTATGTTTTCTTTTATACATTTCATGCCTTTTCTCAAGTCAGAAGAGTGTTCAGATACAAGTCAGGTGTAGGTGGCTGTAAGGGTATATAGAAAATTTTGTTTATTTTTGATGGCACTGTTTAGGCTTTGCTGTTTAGACATGACCAAACTTTATCTGACTGGTATGAAGGTCAATAGGGTATTGATCTCTGGGCCTATTGAGTATTGAAAATAAAGAATGAAAGAAATTCAAAACTTTGTTAGTAAATTACTTAAATTTATCTTGAGTGGAGGTTGGGACTCAAACCTGTCTGAGCTGTGTACTCCTCAGTAGCAGAAAAGGAAAACCAAACAAAATTCCAAACCCAAAACATCTAAGCATGCATCAAGTGTGTTCATGATAAAATAAGAAAAACTTTACTGGAATTCCTAATTTGTTGATACTAAACAGTAGGTATGCAGCCAAACAAAAATATGTGCATATAGCAACCTGGAAACAAATGAAGTTTGCTCATTTCTATTTTGGAACAGCATGCATTAGCAGGAAGGAGATCACTAAAGATGAGAACCAGTTTTAAATTACAGCCTTCTAACAACAGCAGCTAAGCAAAATTCAGTGAAGAATGACACAGAAAGTGGAAGAGCCTTTAAGCCATTGGTTACAGGACAGTTAAGTATCAGATTTTATTTCAAACTTTACAGTCCAGTGCACTTTTGCAGAGGCCAATATCAGCCTCAGCACTGAAACTTCCCAGTACTATAGTTGATACTAGCTTTCATGATCTTTACAGCAGTGTCTAAAATTAGGTCATCGTTTTAAAAACAACGATATACTTGCGGCCCACATTATTTGTAATTGCAGCTCCTTGCCTGCATAGCACATCTTGGCAAAACAGAAGTCGGTAATGGCAGGTGTCTCATGTCATGGAACAAGGCAAATGTGAAGTGAATTTGAAGTAAGAAACCCTTAATAGAAAATGCACGACTTCAGTATTAATCTATAAATCTGGTCTAAATGATTCATGTACGCATCTTTTTGATTTTTAAGTTTTCATCACTTCACACATTTCAAACTTTATTCAGTCTGTTTGGTTTGTTCTATTAGATGTGAAACGTACACGCTCTCACTTTCTGACTTTTTAATAACACTGGAAGGCAATTGCATTATTCCTGTGATGCAGGAGATGAAAATGGGGTATAGCAAGTGTAAGGAAAAATTAGTAAAATCAGAATCTGTAATTCAAAACCACCCCCCACCCCTCCGGAAGCTAGTTAAAAGAAGTCCACCATTTTCTTAGTCATAGAGTGATTATTCCTCTTTTGGTGAGAATATGTTATTGTATGTTGAGTTTTATTAGACACTTCTGCTTCAGTATAGTTCCATCCTTCTTTTTCAGTATTTACTGAACAACTCCCAGTTACAAATTTGTAATTGCTTAGAACAGAAACAATTTCTTCATATTTTTTAACATATGGGGACTCTGATACTAAATGCCTAATAAAAATTATAAATAGGTTTAATTTATCTAAAAAATCATGGCATTTGAGAAAATTATTAATTCTGTGATATTTCAGTAACTCCACAATGCTACCTGGTGCCACAGTAAGCCTGCTAATTTGAGGCTTGCATGGAATTTTAGGAATTTTTCTTTTCTTGCACTGTCTTGTACTATGTACTGCTTACTGCTCCGTGTACTTAAGTTGCATTGTTTGCAAGGACTTCAGGAGGTGATGTTACATGTGTTTTGCTTTGAGAAAAATCATGTGTTCAGTGAAAACAGTCTAACAAACCTCTCATAATTCCAGCATTAGTACATTCTCATGGAGGAAGCATCCTTTCTGAATGTTTCGGTTTGACCCAGCCCATGCAAACTTACGTTCATATGCAAACAGTCTGTGTGGTATATAAATATGACCTTTATTGTTGTTTGATGTTTCTCAAAGCATTTTTTAGAATTTGCCTAATCGCTTTACTCACTTAGTATTTTTCTATTGTCAGGAGTGCAGATGTTATGGATATGAAAAATATTACAATGTGCACAAAACACAGAAAGGTAGTGTGACAGGCAGCGTTCCCAGATTAAAATCTTTCATAGATATTTGCATCCATTTTGAATATTGAGTATTCCCAGGTTAAACTCTTTCACAGGTATTTGCATGGATTTTGCACAGTGAACCATTCAAATGCTTATTAGTACCACACTATACTTGCAGTTAAGAAATTTGCATATGATTTGCTTTGTGTTCAGTGAAATAGGCTTTCCACAGAATTCGGTGTATTAACTCTTTTTATGCGTGACCTATTACAGGGTAGAAGGCACTTGGAACAAAAAATCTGGTACTACATAGCATTTTGTAACAAACGTAAGAATTAAAATGGGAACACAAGTTTGAAGTGTTTCTGTCAATAGGACCTTTCAGTAACTCATGCATGTGGTGCGTGGCATGTTTTCTGATTTAATGTCATTTGTGCCCTACAAAGGATTTAAATTTGAAGCTTACTCTTCATAGCAGATGCAGAAAAAGAGGTATAGGGGATAGATTGTTTTGTTGTGGACTTTTGCAGGTTTTTTTTTTTTTCTTTCTTCCCCTTGGTTCTTTTATTCATTTGTTGCAGAAGCACTAATTTGTTGCCACTTTCATGATTGATAGCATGAGCTATTGATATGTTGTGTTCCTGACAGTAAATTGCTGTTTGTGTTCAGAATATTTCCTAGTGTATTAGTTTTGGCTTCCTTCTGAAGCATAATCAATATTCAGTGTTCTTCCAGATATACAGGCTTGAATTGAGATTACTCAAATCCTTGAAAAGTTGATAAAATCCTATGCTTTTTCAAAGACTAGAGGAAAACGATTGTACTCAAAGCCTGAATGTCAGTAGCCACTAATGAATGTTACTGTGAGGTGCTCTGTAGGTCCACAGCATGTGTGTAAAAATCCCACCTCGAGTGTCAAAGTAATCCAACCGTCCAGGAAATCCAACCGCTTTCAGGAAATTTCAAATTGTGGTAACTTTATTACTTTGGTCATTCCAAGTATGCTTGCTACACAGTAACTGATTTACTTATTAGCATATTCATGTATGACAATCAACTTTTTAAAACATTTTCATAGGTCCTAATGCCCGGACCTGCATCTTCATGGCATTGGAAAGTGATTTCCACTGCTTTGGTTGATTGTCTTTTACCACGATCAGAGCAGGTCAAGGCAAGGGTGCTGTGCAAAGATACAATAGATTGTAATTTCTGAGAGCAGAAATTACAGTACCCTCCCCCCCCCTTTGATTATTTATGAAATAAAATTGGCACCCTGGTAGTCTTATGCCACCACTAAGTATCAGATCTGTTTTCAGCAGTGCCTGATAGCGTCCTTTGTCTGTAAAATGGAAGAATAAAAAACTGATCTTAGGTAGAAGTATTTAGTGCTCTGACAAATCCAGAACGCCTGATTTGCACCACAAGATATGTTTGAATGTGTATAGCAGCAGACCAGTGCTAAGGAAAAAGCACCTGCAGATCTTCCTTCTTCATCCTTGTAACTTGGAGATGGTCCCAGCTGTGTTACGTTTCGGTCACTAAATACCGCATAGTGCAGGCTGCAACACCGGCGTGAGCAGCCGCCACTGTGTTCCCCATGTGTGCCTCAGCTGGGCCGGTGCAAGTGTGCTGTGTGGAACGGTTCAGTTCCAAAACCGACTCCCTTTTTGCCTGGCGTGTTTTTTTTTTTTTAATCCCAGGTCAATTATCTGACTAATTTTATAGCCACAGACAGTTGTGTCATTCCAGGGAGAGGATCATATGGGAAAGTGAGGCAGGCTTCTAAAGCCTGGACTGCTACTGAGAGGAAGCTTTGTAAAGCCGTGCCATAAGTCTGTTCCCTGTGTTAATTAGCTATAACTTGTGTCTGTATGCCAGAACTGGCCTGCCACTGTGCTGCTAGGACAGGACTGAAGGACTTCTGTAATTAATGAACTTGCTGTTTTTTTCACAATGATTTATTGCTGTTGGTGATGTCTTCATATTTCTTTAGCTTAACACACTGCACTGGGCAGAACAATAAACTGTGTTTGTAACTGAGTTTTGCCTGCGGTTTGCATATTTTGCCTTTGAAAGCATAGTTGGAGTTCATAAGACTAAGGTCAAAGTAAGTAACTTCTATTTTTTTCATAGGCTGATCTTGAAATATTACAAATTTATTTTCCATAAGTAGGTGATTAACAGAAAAAAAAAAAACTTTTTCAGTACATTGGTTGTTGTCAAGACTGTATGAACATCAGAAATTCAAAGTAGATCTGAATATGCAGGAAAAGTATACTATGTAGTCTGTTGGTGTACCTTGAAGGGAAAATGTGTTCTGAAACTTATTATAAAACAGATAAATATGCATTTTCTCCAAGAAATATTCTTTAACTTTTGTATCTAAAAGTCATTGTTAATGATTTCAGAATTAGGTTTTGTATCTGTAGTTAAAATACTTTGGGAATAAGTCTGAAGATTAACTACCGAGATTTAAGAATTACTTTTGTACAGATTGATAGTCATTTTTAGTGATTGGTTAGCAGTGTTTCTGATCACATGAAGACAGTATGTATAAAAGATGTTGTTTGAAAGGGGTGTTTAAAAATGTTTCATTGTCTTGGTTGTACTAAAAATAATAGCAACAGTGAATGGTAAAGCTGACCAAAAATCATCAGAACCTTTTTTTGTTCCATTTCTACTGATTTCCTCAACTGATTCCTGCTAATAACCAAGGCCAGGCTGCTTTGCTTTGCATTCTGCGAGCACGGGAGAAGTGCCATACCCAAAAGAGCTGGATTCTACGCATTTGGTGGAATGATTTGTTTAGTTGGGGACAGTTACATTTACACAGTATCTTTAAATAGAGGCAGACTGAATGGTGTCACAGAAGGCAAAATTTGACAATAGTAGGATTAGGATAAACACAAAACTCTCTATTATAGTAAGGGTATTGTTTGGGAGAGACCTTAGTTTAAATTTCTTCTCTTTGAATGTCTGTACGCTGTGTTTAAAGCCTCTGGACATCACATCTGTATTCAGGTAGTGTTTTGGGAGCTGGTTCATGCTTCCTCACATACGCTGTCGCCTTAGCATTCTTGAGCTCATTCTACAGTGGTGTGAGCGTCAACAGAAGATGATGGATTAGGACCCACTTCCAGTCTTCCCCATATGCTTTCTTGTCTAAATACTGTACTAGGATTTAAAAATTGTTGTCTCACCTTTTCGAAAATGTGGAAGGCTGTCTTTTATCCTCTTGCACTGTGTAAAATTTTAAATCTGCTGGAAGAGAAGCTGAGCAGGGTTTTTAAGTTAATCACATAGATGACTTCATCTTCACCGCATAGACCAAACATGTATTGTGCATTTTAGCGTTACAGCTCATCTCCATTGTAGAGTGAAAAAGATACAAACAATCATCTCCAATTTCCTGCTGTGGCTGAACATGGCTTTGTGAGCATTACAAACACCTCAGTCTACTTAAGAGTATCTGGGTTTTGGCTGATGGCTCTGGCACACAAGCCAGGACAACTTAAGTCTGTTTGTAGCTAGTTTTGTTTAAAAATATTGGGCTGTCCGGGATCTGTTTTACAAACAACGTGGACATCCAGACTGTGGGAAGAGGGTAACAATACCCTTGAAGGCTGTCTTAGTATAAGTTATCTGTATGAGTCAGAGCCTTATGACTGAGATTACTTTTTTTCCTGTGGTGTTTAGCATCTGCTCCTTGAGTCTAAGTAGCTGTTCCATTTTTCATTATAGGTATGTGATTGCAACGATCTTTTAATCAGTTCTATAGCTTTTAGGGCTTGTTTTGCATTGTAGAGATGTAACTGAACGCATTCTTTAAGTATTGCTCTAACCACTCACGCTTAAAACCCTCTAACGTACAGGTAATGAACTTAATTTCAGAATGCATAGCTTCTTAAGTGGATTTTAAGGTACAGCTTAAGTTAGCACAACTTAATCTATGGTCAGATGGGTTTCCAGAACTTAAGTGTTTTACTGTTGGCTAATGCTGTAGGTGCACATTGATGTTCTGGTGGTAGCAGGCTATGTACTTGTGTCTCTCCATCCTTTTCTGCTTGAAAATCTCGTTAGTTGGGCCACCTCATCTCTTTCCACATCTGCTTTCTAACTCAGCTCTGCGACATGGTGTTCATGGAAGATTGAACGTCTCAAACAACCTAAGCTAATCTCAGTTTGGCAAACAGTTGTCCCACATCCCCCCAGCTGCAAGCCACCTGCCTGCAGTACTGCACTCATCACTGAGCCTGCTCCGTTTACCAAGTGGGATTGTGATCACCTAGGGCAGCAGTGGTTGTTGTTGCTAGGAACAAGGACTTGCATCTGGTGGAAAAGGGTAGGGTTAGGGTATACTGGGACAAACCGGAAATACATAAGTCCATGGGCCCTGATGGGATGCATCCACAAGTGCTGAGGGAGCTAGCAGATGTCATTGTGTGGCCACTCTCAATCGTCTTTGAAAGACTGTGGTGTTTGGGAAAGGTATCCGATGACTGGAGGAAAGCAAATTTCACTCTAACCTTAAAGAAGGGCTAGAAGGAGGACCCAGGGAACTACAGGCCAGTCAGCCTCACCTCGATCTGTGGGAAGGTGATGGAGCAGCTAGTCCTAGAAACCATTTTCAGACACATGAAAGACAAAAAGGTGACAGGGACCAGTCAGCATGGCTTCAACAAGGTAAAAGTCATGCTTGAGCAACCTGATAACCTACGATTAAATGCCTGGCTTGGTAGATACTTCAGTAAGGCTTTCAACACTCCTCGTGGAGAAGCTGATGAAGTATGGGCTAAATATGCAGACAGTGAAGTAGATATAAAACTGGCAGAATGGCTGTGCGGAGGACCTAGGGGTCCTTCATTGCAATGCACCCTTGCAGCAAAGGCGGCTAATGGTATCCTGGGCTGCAGTAGACAAAATGTTCTCAGCAGGTTGAGGGAGGTGCTCCTTGCCCTCTGCTCAGCACTGGTGAGGCCACACCTGGAATACTGTGCCCAGTTCTGGGCTCCTCAGGACAAGAGAGACATGGAGCCTGGAGACAGTACAGTGAAGGACCACAAAGATGGTGAAGAAGCTGGAGCATCTATCCTATGAGGAAAGGCTGAGAGAGCTGGGGCTGTTCAGCCTGGTGAAGAGAAGGCTTGGGGCAATCTCATCAATGCGTATTAAATACCTGAAGGGAGGCGGCAAAGAGGACAGAGCCAGGCTCTTTTCAGCAGTGCCCAGTGACAGGACCAGAGGCAATGGGCACAGACTGACACACAGGACGTTCCCTCTGAACATCAGTAAACACTTTTTGACTGTGAGAGTGACTGAGCCCTGGCATAGGTTGCCCAGGGAAGTTGTGGAGTTTCCATCCCTGGAGATACTCAAAAGCCCTCTGGACATGATCCTGGGCAACTGGCTGTAGGTGGCCCTGCTTGAGCATGAGGGTTGGACCAGATGACCTCCAGATGTCCCTTCCAACCTCAGCCCTCTGTTGATTTTTAGCCATGGGGGAAGCTTTTGTGCTGCTTCTTCCATGCATTGCTTCATAACGTGGAATTCAGATTGGAGGATGTGTTTATGCTGTATCAAAGTAGCCACCTTAAACCACTCCAAGTATTGTGTGGTAAATGAGCTCATGGTGAGTTCTGCGATGTTGTGGCTAGCCTCTTCAAGCATCTGAACTAGTTGGTTTAGTGGCAGTTCAGAGATCTGCACAACCCTATATTTATAGTCTTATCTACAGCTATACAAGATCTGGTCAGGTTCATCGTGAGCTGTGGTCATGCTTGTTGTGAAAGGAATTTTCTCTGAATCTTTTAGCAGTGTGTTATAAAAAAGTGAAAATAGTTCTGCAAAACATGTTGAAAACATCCCCAACAGATATATTCTACAGCAGAAAGTAATTATTTGTTTCAGCAAAGCATCCCGTTTTGCCTTTTCCTTTCAAGCCTTAGTCCTGATGAGTATTTTTTTTACTAGGTTCCCCCATTACTGCAAACTTAGTTTTTTTATTTTCTTCTGTAGTGGTGTTTTAAGTATGCTTTAAAAACCGACATACTTTCATCAACTAATTTGAATGAAGTGTGCATTTTGCAGCCCTTGTGCTAATTTGAAGCACTTTGTGCTACAGCAGCCCTTACCAGCCAGTGACAGTCTTTTGCTTTCCTATACTGATCATTTTTTCGCAGACATACAGTTGTTGGTTGCTTAACCCCTTAGATGCTCTCACTGTGGTGGAGCGCTGTCACCTCCGGGTAGAACGGCAGTATTCCTAGTGGGGTGCGTGTGGAAGCATTTGTGTATTTTTTCCACAAAAATCATAGTCAGCGGGGAGGCTCTTAACTAGCTGCCAAGTGTTTAGATATATTGTTAGTGTGCTAAGCCTGGCCTGGGATCTTTGATAAGTGTCTAAACTAGGAATGCACTATATGTGTATGACTGCTATGGGAAAGACTGAAAGAAGATTGATGAAGAATATTTATCCAGCAAAAGGCAACTTGAATTTTATTATTCAGTGTAGTTTTGGTCTGAATCTAAGAGTTTACTTTTTTGCAGTTTGCTGTAGAGTTGGTATGCACTTATGTGACACAAGCTTGTACATGTGACTAAGAAATCTTTTAATTGAAACTCTAGGATATGTTTCTTGTCTTACATCCATCAGCTCTCCTCCTTGTTGGGGTCAGAAAGGCTACTATTTGTTTTGGGATTAAAGAACCTATTTATGTTGTCAGAAGCAATATCCAGTTGAATTGTAATGTGTTACACAGCTTGTGCGTTCTTGACTTCTGTGATATAATATTCCATGATGTATTATATACTGATGTAATGTCACATACTTGGGGGGCGGGAGACATTGTCTGGACCAAATACCAACCTGTTCGTGACACTTGCGAGCTGATTCATTGATCAACCAAACTGCATACTCATAGCTCAGCATCTCTCTAGCATCTTACATACTAATTTCAAATGACAGAAATGCAGTGAGAATAGGAGTAAGGTTTTAACATCATGCTGGGACAGTTCATGGTCTTCAGGTAATAGTAGCTAAACATTCGTTTTAATCTGATCATGTTTTGTACATTTTTAAAGGCTGCTGTATCTTTTTAGGATGCTTTCTGACTTGGTGGATGATCTCTTTTGTGTTCACCCCCACCAGATTAAACTACTTCTTTTGTGATTCGTGGCTGTTCCTAATTTTATTTTGGTTCTGATGTGGTTAATTGCCTGTCAAGTGCTAATAGTAGATTTGGAGAATGCAGCCCATAAAAGTCTCTATAATCTGTACAATGTTATGGGTAACACTGATACTGTTTTATTAGATAATCAAGTGTAGCTGAAGAAGTAGATGTGCTTTTGGATACACACAGACATAAGCTCTGAGATAGAAACAGCTGACTACAAAGGTAAATACAGGTTGAGAACTGCTGCTCAGTCATATCCCTGAAGAAAAAGAACAGCTGGTACTGATGGTGCGGACAGCGATAAGGATGGTAAAATGATTATCTTTGGGGGAAGGGGAGAAACTTCAGCATGTTTCTCATAGATGATTATTTGAGGTTCTTCTACGGAGTGAAGGGTGTGGTGGAATGGAGGGTCACTCTTCTGTGGGGTGGGTGGTAGCTGATCTGGCTTCCAAAGCTGTTGAGTGTCTCACCTGGGTGATTACAAGGTGTAGTGGGGTGGCTGTTTGGCTTTTCTGCTGTGTGCAAGGATACTCTGTTAGGTATTTAAGCAATTAAAGTCTACCACCTAACTATCTATTTCCCTAATCATCTGTTTCAAAGGGATCGGTCGGTAAGCATGCCTGTTTATGTATTCTAGTGGCACTTTTTATAGTAATAAATTTTGTACAGGTTTTATTGTGGGTAGTAATATGTTCAAAGAAGTGTACCCTTCTGGGGTTTTATCGTGTGCTTCCTAACGTTCTTAAGCTGAGCCTTCTTCCTTCCTTATCTCAAACAGAGGCCCTGTGAAAATTCAGAAGCTATTGGTGTCATCTTTGATGTATTTTTTGACACACAGTTACTGCGCATACTTAATTTAAATCTTCAGCCTGAGCGTAATGATGAAAGGCCTTTACCTTTTTAGTGCATGCCTTAACTTTTGAATAGTTTAAGCCTCGCAAGATTTTCTTGAAGTTATAGGCTGCCTGAAAGAACAGAGGTCTTCAATAAACTTCCTCAAACAGCAAAATCTTTTGATTAGCCATTAAGTGTCCAGAAATAATGTTTAAAAATCCAGAAGAAACACATCGGTAGTAATTACTGATAGGACTTAAAAAAATGCTGTGTGTCAGAAAGTGAAAGAAAAGTGAGTCTGCTTTTTTGGGTTTTTTTTTATGACACTTAGTAAGGCTCTACCTTTAATATTCATTTTTATTTTTAAGGAAAAAAAATTAAGTATATATTATACTGTAAAAAGAGAGTGGGGAACAGATACAGGAAGTCATTCAAAGTTTTGAACAGGGTCTAATAATTTATTTGTACTAAGTGAAGAATACTGCTTTTGAAAGTAAGTGTAATGCTGGATCTCAAGTTCCTCAGCAAAAATTGAGAATGTTATAAGAATCTTGATTCTGTTAGGAGCTGCAAACATTTGATTTTGTTTTTCACAGCGTTCAAAAAAATGGTTTCTTCAGTCTATCTGCTGTAGAATAATCTTGTTTCTACTTCATAACATGGGCTAACTTGTGAATAATTAATGTGCTTTCAGGCAGGACATTTTTCAGGAAATTATGCCTGTTATCTTGAGTGTTTGCTTTGATCCAAGGATTTAATTGTGCTTGATGTGTGTAAGTAATCACATTTGTTGGGGAGTTTGGACTGTGTGTGCAGTTTAAAATCAAACGCAACTGTAGTAATTATTTTGATGATTCTGTACTGAATGAGAGTTTAAGGATGATAGAGAATGTGACAAAGATACATGGCTCAGCATGAGGAATACAAATAAAACTCAGTTCTTTTTAGACCAAAACATAGCAATTCACTAAATTGAGCATTTCTAGTGCTGTGAAAATGGACCTGCTGTAGATCATTCGCTGTTTGTAAGAAAGGTAAAAGAAAAATCCTACTTGGTTTGGACATAGTTGTGGCAAAAGCTGTATTTTCAAGGTTTTTTTTCCTGCAAGTAAAGCAGAAGTTAAGGCAACATTGTTGTTCAGAAAACAGCACTATGGGGTGATTCTGAAACAAGGGGTTACATGGGACCGGCAGCTTTGGTGCGAAATTGGGAATTGCTGTAGTTGTCCAGATATGGCTCCCCAGTCTCCCTGCGGGCGGCCAGGCTGCATGGATGGTCCCAGGCTGTGCAGGACTTCTGGTTTCCAGGGCAGCTGGTGGCTCTACCTGTCGGCTGGGCAGGGCAGAGTGCCAGCGGGCTGGGGAGTCCAGAAGCTCTGAAGTCACCCCATCTGGGGCCGTCTCAGAGCTGCAGACGTTTGGGGCTTATCTCAGGGTTCCCAAGAACTGAGTCGCAGACATGGAGCTTGGATTAGAAGTTCTCAAAGTCTGCTGACAATCTCAGAGCTCAAAGTAGGTTTTCTTACCGAGGGATGCTGGGAGCCCTGGCACGGTTGGGTTCTTGTAGGGTGGTGGACCCTGAAAGCACGTGGCTTGCAGGCGGGGGTCCTGGTAAAGGAGCTTCGGAGTGGCAAGTAGAACAACCTTTGCAGTGAAGTGGGTGCTTTCTCAGTTTCACAGCTAGTAACTTTTGCCAAAATATATCTGTTCGAAGCTGCTGCCAACATTGTGTGTTAAGTGCCAGATGATTAATGGAAAATACATTGCATTTGTTTGCAAAGTGATGATTAATAGCTACTAAAAGCTTGTAACAAAATGCTGTGGTGTCTGTTTTGTGAATATACTATTAACCTAAGTTTGAATACAGTTTTTTTCTTTCTTTTTTTTTATCCATGCTTGGTAGAAACTAGGGAATTTCAAACAAACTTTACTTTTTTTCTTTTTTTTGTGATAAAAGGTCTGTTATCTTTAACAAGAAACATTGACAGATTATATCCAGGATGTAACAAATACCGTGCTTTTCAAACAGGAAAAAAGTACAATTGGAAATTGTCCTGGGGTGGTAGTGCTTTAGTGATTTTATTTCCTGAATTTTCTCTGTCAGCCTGTATACTGCTTTTGTTCCCGCTCCACTACAGTTGCTTCTTCCCCACTACCGTTACATGTGTATACCCTCTCTCTCCCTCATGGCATCCATTTTAACTGTGGAGATCAGTGCTTATAGTGTCTGTTTGGCTTGTGAAATAAATTATCAAAAGTGACTCTACACATCTGTTGATGCAAGACTGTGGTTAACATTTTAAAGTACCGTCAAGCACTTCTTTCTGTGCGGGTATTAGTCAATTGTCCATACACTGCACATAGCGCACTCCGGCCTCTGCGATGCCTCAGCTGGGAGAGGAGGAGCGTTCTCTTAACTGTATCTGTCTGAAAGCATCGCCATGTTTCCCAGAATACTTGCTGTCAGATGAAATGCTATGGTAATTGTAAAGGTTTTTCACGTAACGGTATTCTTATGAATCTGAGTTAAGTCAAAATAAAGGATGTTGTGAGGTTTCTCATCTTTGCATTTGGAAGACATTTAACTTTAAATTTAGTTTGTATCAAGCATGTACTTTTTTTTATTCTCTGCACTTACCTTTAAAAGAGAGCAATGCCACAGCCATTTTTTTCTCATGGTTAGAAGAAGAGTAGCTACTAGATATTTAAAGTATTTGTGACTTTACAGTAATAATTTATTTTCAGTAAGAGAAGGGCCATTGGACCATCAGGCCGGGTGCTATGTATGTTGCCATACATACTGAACATCAAAAAGGAACTTACCTGTGTAGAGCTTATGTATATAGAGCTTAACTTCAATTTAAATTGCAGCCTTCGTGGCTAAATACCTGTGTTGGCAGAACTTTAAAGAGGTGCTGTCAGAGGGCTGGTGTGACTGAGGGAGAGGACAAGGTGAAGATGTGAACTTTAGGTTGTTGTCTCATGGTGACTTTGATTTCTTGGTTTTGTAAGTAGAACAGTCGTAAACACTTTCATCTGAGTTTAATTTTAGTTGAAAGAGCTTAGAGCAGGACCTTTAGTTAAACGCAAGGGGTTAAGCGCTTTGCAGCGGTTAATTTTTGTGCTTTTTGCAGGTTGAATGTGTGGATGAACCTGAAATGGTAGGTGAGGTGCTTTCAAAGACTGGAAGCCATCTGCTCTGCCTGCGCTTGCGGGAGAACTTGATGGTTCCATGTTGTTTGTAGCTGGGACTCTCCAGTGCGTGATCCATGCTGTGTTGATAGGCTGAATTACCAGCTGCGTTTCAATGTAGAATGACCCTGACTGCTAGGCTGTGCTGATGACCCTAAAAGCTGACTCAATACCTGTATTTCTCTGTCTTGCCGGACACATCCTGACAAGGTGTCACTCACAGGTGCCTTTTTTTTTCTACTTAGAGAGGTTTGTTAATGCACTTGTAGGTTGTATTGTTTTCTTAGGGTTATTGTTTCAAGGCCAATTGAAATTAATAAAGATTACTTACAAATCAATACCATGTCACTTTATGAATTGAAGGTAGGTAGTCTAGGCTTTCGATGTAGTCATGGACCTCCTGGTGTCCTCTGTTGCTGCTGTATCACTTCCCTTTGTTTCTAGCAATGTATTATTCATTTCTATCAGGCCTTGCCCATCTGAAATGTTGAAACAACCAAAGGTGTGATAACAGAAACAGCTTATGTCTTCTCCGACTGGAAGCGATCATTACTCTTTAGTGAAATGTGGTTATGACCATAAGCATTTTTACCTTCATATATTAAAAGTATTAAAAAAAAAAGTTGTTTGCTTTTGGGTTTTTGGCTTTTTTTTGTTTGTTTGTTTAAGGTTTGCCACTAGGGTTCACCAAAAGCTTTCTAAAAAATGTCAGTATCAAGCAGTTGAGCGGATAACGTGCAAGAGTGGGGTGGGTTGTGTGACTTGTAGAAACTTGACATGCTATTTTTAAAATTCATCTTTGAAAACAAAGAAAAGGTAAATTGGAGAACATGTGCTCAATGTAAATAGCTGTAAAGACTGTGAAGTCATAAGATATAAATATGCAAAGGAAGATAGCGATCATGGGAGACACCAGATTAAACTTCAGCCATCAACATGGAAAAAGAGGAATTTGCATAAAGATCCGTCTCACAAGAGAAAATGTAAAATAAATTGTGGATAACTACCGGCCTTGAAGTCTTAAAAATAAGAAAGTGAAGTATCTTCAATTTATTGAAAGGAAAAAGGTGAAGATGGCTTCTGAAATCTCTTGGCTACTTTGAGCTGTGCAGTGAAACAGCAGGTTTTCTGTTGTTACTCCTTGCCTCGCCTTCAAAGTAGGAAAGACAAAAGTAAACTCAGTCGAAAGACAGACACTCCCATTGTGTAGCCTGGGGCAGGGGAGGAGAAGACAACCCCAAAAAACTTTGACTCCTTATGTCATAGGCCTATGGAGCTCTTCCAGCAGCTCTGCTGCCTTTTCCTTGAAGGAAATGGAGAACTGCTAGGCAGCACTTTGCGCTTTGAAAGCACGCCTCACTCTGCTGGGAGGGCATCCACATCACTTCTTGTGACAGTGCTTGAAATTTTGGAGATATAGCTTCCAAATAAGATGACAAAATGGATCCTCACGCACCCCTACCTTCTCTTGTTTGTCACAATGATCTCCTTTTTATTTTTGGAAGCTGTTGCTCCATCAAGTAATACAGGCACAGTGCCTCAAACTAGTGTTAGACTGGTTTGTACTTGATGAAATTGGACCACTCTGGGGCCATAAAGCCACAATTCTCTATGCAAAACTGGCATACTTGAACTTTTGGCACTTGTAAATGCTGTTGAAAGTTTCAAAATAGGCTTGTCTTACTGTATGCAGCTTTACTAATACTGCTAGAATATCTTCTGTTTGTTTTGTTCATGGGTTGTTTTTTTGTTGTTTTGTGTTTTGGTGGTTTTTTTTTTTTTTTTTTACAAATGACACGAACATGGCGCTTTCACAAGAATATTAATTAAACCTTCAATCAAGATTGGGAAGAGACAGGATAGGGAAATTGTGTGCGAGGCTGTAATGGGTATCTCTGTATTGGTACAGAAATATTCAACCTTTTTAAGGGAGTGCTTTGAGTGTCCAGTGTCTTGTTTTACTTCTGTCATCATCTGTTCATTTAGTTAGATGCTGTTAGATATTTCAGTTGCACAGGCAAGTAAAGTGTTGGAGAAATGGTCCGAATGGATTGTGCGACAGCAGAGGGGCACATAACTGCTGTCGTAGCTGTGTGGGCTGGTGGGTCTGGTCAGTATGAGTCAGGGCTTGGAGAAAGGGCAGTTTGGGCTGGGATGCTTCTTCACACATCTGCCTGTGCTCGGTCTCTCTTTTTCTTTCCCAGTGCATCTTTGCTCTTCTCTCCTCCAAGAGAATCCTCATTATTCTGGATAAATGGGCAGAGTAGAACAGCTGCTACTTTGTTCTTAAGGTTTGTAGACTAAGCATCATCGAAACCTGTTGGTGGGATTTTGTGAAGAAGCTTGCACTGCTGATTGCAGCGCTGCATCTATTGGTTGTGTGTGTAAAGAGTGAACTTTAATTTCCGCTGTGCTCAGTCTGGAGCTTTCACAAGCACTAAATTCTGCTGATAATCTGAACTGGGGATGATGGCTGGGAATTAACCACAGCGAAGGCTTATCTGGCTGCAGGGTATGGTACCTTAAGCCCATATCTCCTGCTTTTCAGAAAACTGATAAAGTAGCAAATAGATGAGGTGTGAAGGTAGTTCTGAGAAAGTCAATAAATAGCCGGAAGCTACAATTTAATAAGTGTTTGGACATATCTGGCTCAAATAGCTTATATATTTTAACTCTTTTAAAATTGATAGATGGAACCTAAATCCATATTCCCTGTAGCATTAGGTATCAGGAGAAATAAGTGGAATCAAGGCATTTGAAATCAATAAATTGCTTCTAGGTACAACTTAATGCAGACCGAATTTAGAGGAAAAAAGATTGCGAACCAGATACAGGAATAAAATTTAGCTTTAATTTGCAGACTGCAGCAAAACCCTAATCCTGGCTCTTGTGAAAATGAATGGAGATTAGGAAGTTACAGAAGTGAGGAGGTTCAGTGCCATGGGTCAGTTTGTACAGAATAGGTGTACTGGAAAAGTAAGAAATCTGTGGAGTAGAGCTGCTCTCCAGATTAACATTATGCATTTATGGTCTCATTTAAGGCATTTAATTACATAACATTATTTTATATTACACTTGAAATGAAGCAAAGATTCTTCCTCATTTGCTTGGGAATTTTGCTGTACTTGAGAATCTTCTACTTCGCTGCTTTTGAGCTTCCTTTTCTTGGAGGTACTTGTGGCTTGCAGGACTAGAAGTGTGAGAGGCTTCACCAAGTAGGTAATTCAAGTGATGCCATGGCATTTTATAACAGCCTTTGGTTTCTGTCTGTGGTGCCTAGCCCAGCAGGTTGTTACCTGGGTGCATGATAGGACTGAAGCAAACCTCAATTTATATTTTCTTCTTTCTTTCCCACAGACATAGCGAGGGAAAGCCGTTAACTTTTCATTAGCTCTGCAGATAGGAGCATTTGTTTAAGTGAGGCTTGTCAGAGCGTTACACCTAAAGGAGATTAACATGATCTTCCTGGGGCAGATTACGGTCAATCTTTCTTGATTCTGAAATATTTATTACTGTTTACAGCAAATTCATATGGAATCATATGACGTGTACAGAAAAACATAAAATTTTCTTTTTTCTTCAACCTGTGGCTTTGCTGCCTGCATGTGAAATCAGCTGCTTATGCTTGACTACAGTGGGTTTTGTGTCTTAAGAAACATCACAGTATGCGATATTTCCAAATAAATAGTTTAGACAACATAGACAACATTTCTGACTTGTGTTTTGTGTCTTGCACGGCTCAACATCATCAGTTTCACTTAGATTTTACCAGCTGTTTAGAAACTCTGATCTGTAAAACATAATCAAATCCCCTTAATCGCTTTTACTGAGTAAGCTTTCTTCTGAGACTACAGATAAAACAAGCAGAGATTTCTAAAGTGTTGTCCCAAAAATAAGAACGCAGTTGTTTTTCAGTGAGCCCCGTGAAAGCTAGAGATTCTTCAGGAGCTTACACATCAGCTGTCATCCTTCTAAGGCAGTAGTTAAGACTTCAGTAGATGCTCTATGACAGCTGGTAACACATATGCAAGAGTTGTGTTTGAGCACCCATGAGGAGTTAGAACTATTGTAATCTGTTTCTGTTTTGATTTGATTTGGGGTTTTTTGTTGTTGTGTTTTTTTTACCTTGTCCCATAGAAAATACTCAATTTAATCTGCTGTTCAGTGTTTTCTGTTGATTTGCTCTGCTACCCAAATTACTGAAGGGCTGGTTGTTGGGGATGCCTTAAAACTTGTTGTCAAAAAGTTATAGGATATCAGTGATCTGGGCTGTAAATGATGTAGACTGAAATAGCTTGTGCATATGAATCTAGGCAGTGGCTTTGTGTTTAGGAACAGACCTGAAGTCAGGGACAACTTGACAAAGATCTTTGCTTATTTGTGTAGTCATCCTGTCTGGCTTGAGCAAGTTATAGAAACTCTGAAACTACTTGTCTACATTTGTAAGATGAAAAGGAACTGGTGTAGGGCTGGGTGCATATTTAATATGTGGGGTTTGAAGGTAAATCAGTTAATATTTGCAGTGTGTTTTGAAACTTTAGTTGCATGGTATTATGCAAGACTTCTTTTGTTGATGGTTGATTTCGGACTGTTAGTGACTAAGATAGAAGCAATCAGTCTGTATTTGCTCATTTGAATAACTTGTGTTTTGCATATAAAGCTGTATGTAGGGAGTACAAAGAGACAAAAAAGCACTGAATCATACTGCGTGTACTATTTGTGGAAGATCAAGCAGGCTTAAGACTCAGAGGAGGAGGAGTTTCTGGGATTTTTCCAAATTCTGTCAACAAAACAAATTCTGCCCACATTAATCATCAGAATGAGTCGTCGGAGTTATTTGTATGTCGTAGTGTAGCCTGGCTAAAACAGGCTACTTGGCCTTGTTTCTAATGTAGTGGGACTTTCCCTGCGAAACTGATAAATCACTCATTAGTACTCTTCATAATGAAATTATTAACACTGATCATTAAGTCTTCAGTGAGGTGAAAGGATTCTTGGAATTCATTGAGATTATGCTTGTGCTTAAGAGCAGGATGAATTGCCCACCTTAGAGCACCGTGCTATGGCACCTGCATCTGCTGCTGCCCAGGATAATTTGGGTGCCTTAACATTAGGTGGTACTGTGCCGAACCGACCCTGACTACGCTTAGGCTCTCTGCCAACACATCTCTCAGCTAGTAATGGCATTTCTCTTCTCTTGTTTTAAGATCTTGTTTTATTCAAGGAATATGTTTGTGATCCACTTTTCTCAAAGTAGTTAACTCTCTATTTTGAAGGAATTCAGGATGCCTTTTCCACCTTTGGCATATAACACCATGTGTAGAGAGATCTGTGACTGTTTGATGTTGTTTGATATCAAAGAGCCACAAGAAGAAAGTAACCATAAGCTCGTATCATGTTGGAAGAGACTTCGTTTAGAACATGGTTGTGGATTTGTACTCATAAATGGGATACCTTTCCTTTAAGATGTCTGCCTGGGAGCTGTTTGACAAGACAAATGGAACTGTAGAATTAAATCCAGCACAAATTCAAACGTTTATGGCACACAGCACTGGACCCAGAGTTGAAGACGGATGCAGCTGAACTATGTATTTTTCTTCTGATCAACAAGGATAGCAAGCAGATATGATGTGGAAATGATCAGTCCCTTTCTTGATTGGAAGAAGTTGGAGATACTCAGTGGCTGCAGATGTGGTGGTAGCTGTGGGCTTAGGAAAGTTAACATTCACATGGGGAAAACATTGAGAGGAAATTGTTGAAATGCCATATGGGTCCTGCAATTTTAGAATGTAATTACCTGCCGCTCTTCAAAAAGAAACGTTTCTAGGTTTAGCCTTTTTAAACCTAAACCTTTTTGCAACCTCAAGTATCCTTAGGTGCCTTAATGCATGGAAACTTTAGTGAGTTAGATGAAAAAATAGCAAAGTCACTGTCAATTCTCGTTGTCTGTGCTGGGTAAACAGGCAGAAAAATCAGCTGGACATTGCAGGAGTTGACATGAAAGTTATAATCCAGCTGGACTCTTGACATTGTTACACGGTAAATCTTTAAAATATACTTAATTCTCCTGTTTGTGACTTTGTGCAGCTTAGGTGTCGCTAAGGGTGGGTGAGCTAAAGCCTGCCTACCCGGCTCCGTGTGTCCGGGTGCTGCAGCACAGACCCTGAGCTGCTCCAAGCAGGAGTACGGCTGGAGTAGCCTCTAAGTCTGACCTAAGTGAGCAGAAACTGGGAGAAAAAGGTGGCTTACTCCAAGGATCATCTAGGACCCAGGCTGCAGCCTGCGCTGTGCCTAGAGGAGAGATGGAAGGTGTTTAGAGAATGGATTACTCACTTCAGAATCCCAATGTAAATGAGACTACGTGCTACTGATAGTCACACAGTAGAAGGGGAATGTAAAGTTTATCGTAGTCAATGTTTTGAAGCAAAACTTGTTCTTTCACGTGCCTTTTCTTCTGTGCTGTGTCCTGTGTTCAGTACACCTGTGCCAGGCCTGAGGGATTCTGTTAATATGCATCCTCTGAAACACAGATTATTTTGACTACGCTACTTATAAATGTTTTACTGTTAGTTCGAGTGTTCATTTATTGTACTTTTTTTCTAGTTCTAGTTCAAAGATATCTTCTGAGTAACCTCAAAGTTGCCCTTAGTTTTAGTGATAGCAGACTCCATACGTTGTTCTGCTGGCCTTGGCTAACTCCAGCCACAAACTTACTATGTTTTGAAGGAGTTTGTTTGGAGAGAGTGATGAGGCAAGGTTCCTGGTCATGAATAGATCGAATGGGACACCATCTGGTATTTCAGTAGTTTGTCCCAGTAGCTGCACACTACCACCTAAACAGCTGAAAAGAGAGAGGTGTGTTACAGTACGCTTCTTATTTGGGAATGGGCTTTCAGAGGTGACTGGAAATATAACTGTTTTTTTAGAAATGTCACAGGCAGACCTGAAAGTATTCATGTGTAAAGAAAATTGAGTTCTTTGTCTATCATACTGAAATGAAGAGAGGCAAGGATTTAACAGGTATTTTGAATCCAGTAAATAGTGTTACTGTTTTTTATCTTTTTCCTCTCACCTTTATTGAAGTAGCTAGATCTTCTGTATTCAAATATGCTCAGTTCCTCCTCATTGGATATCTTCAGTGGACAGTCCCTGTGCACCTCTCTTTTGGTGCTGAAGAGAGATAAATGTCCTTTGATAGCAGACACAGCATCTTGATCTGGAACACTTTGTAAAACCTGTCTTTAGTCCAGCAGTAGCTGTTATTGAGATGTCTACCCACTCAAGAATGAATTTACTAAAAATACTCAATTTCTTAAAACCAGGAGAAAATGGAGAAACTTACTTTCGCAATTAGCTCAGTAATGGAAATGTTAATGGAGAATAAAAATAGTAACTTTGCATATTTGCAGTTTAAATTAGGGCAAGAGGCATGATGGGAGAACTATTTTTTTAATGAAGTACTGTCCGCATTACCTGATTTGATAAGCAGCCTGTCTTTTCATGTGGAGCTTTAAATAACATTTGCGTCATGAACCAAGTTGTTGTATTTTCATTAATGGTGGATGAAGTAATTTGTTATGACCAGAGTATCTCGGAAATCCGATGAGAAAACAGAAGTCATGTTGCAACCAAGTCGATCCCTTTATATTTTATATCTTACTACTGCTGATAAGAGATGAGGGGGGCTGTTTTGAAAGACATTTGATATCTGCAAAGTTTGTACGTTCAGCATGCATTTGAGTGGTTTGTATGATTGGTAAATGCATGGTAGTTTTTCGGAGGTGGGAACTGATAAATGTGGCTCTGAGATTTCAAACAAATGCCACCTGGAAGTTCATCGTAATTTGTGCTTTTGATTTGTAGTTGCTGTTGAGAGAGCAGACAAAGGGAAAGTGCTTGTTTGTTTGGAATCTTTTCTGTAAGACTAGAATCTTAGAATGGTTTGGGTTGGAAGTGTTGTATGAAAGTTGATAGTTAACGGTATCTGTTAACAAATATTGAGAACTAGCTAATGGTAACTAAGTATTTTGTGTGGCAAGAAAAGGTCTGGAAAGCCAAAAAAAAAAAAAAAATTGCGTTCTCCTGTTCTTCTCAACCTTGTTGCATATTTTTTCTCTACCGAGCAAACCCTATTGTCTAGAAACAAATAACTGACCTTCATGTCCCCAGAGGAAGATGTACCTTCCTTCTGCACTGATGACTCACAGCATTTCTGAACTAATATTTATGAAGGACATTCTTTCCCAATACTTGCTGAGGTCCCTCGATGCCCAGTGGCCCAAGAAATCGTTAAATTAACCAGCACCTAATTTCAGTAACCCAGGGCGTTAGAGTGGGTTTCTGTGACACAGGGATGTTGAAAGAAAATAAGGAGTTTGGTAACTTTTTTTCCAGTCAAGATGCTGGATGACTTTTATAATTGGCTGTAAGATGTCCTCACGCTTAGATTTTTGTGTCTTTTGAGGGAGATGATTCACATGGAGTCCGGTTGTGAGCACATGCTCCAGATACATAACTGGGATGTTACTGGGTCTAGCTCCAGAGCATAAAATGCCAACCAGGGGACTGAGGGATGGGGGCAGAGCTGTTTTGGAAGTGAGAATGAACAGGACAAAGAGTTAATGGGGAGATCCATAAATGGGAAGAGGCTAGAACACAGCACATGAAAACAGAACCTGGAGGTGTATCTGTTGTGAAAGACGGTTAGAAGTAAAGGAAAATCAGAAAGGGTGAGAAGGAAGACTTGCAGAGAGCTTAGGAACAGGATAAGGAGAGCTGGAGGAAAAGGCCATGGGAGAGTCTTCTGTAATTACAGAGGAAGATCTTTCAGATTGAAGTGACACAAATTGATGTACAGGATTTAAAAGGATGTCTTATAAACTGAGTCATGTTTTTTGAGCAAGCAGTGCTGAGCAAATCTGGTATCGAGGTTTCAGTGCAGAGAGGAGTGATGTGCTGAAGAAAGTAAGGAAGGGCTATTCTTTTAGGGCTTCACTATCTGAGTTTCTTCTACTTTAGTGCTCTGTGTGTGTTTTGATAATTCAAGGAGATGTGGTTTGGAGGGGGATTGGAAGAAAACAAAGTTTTGGAAAAAGAATGAAAGAAAAAAGGCTTAAGTTAAAACACCAGGGCAAACCTAAGTCAATTGTTTAATTTTCAACTGATAGTATTATTACAGTCTTCTTAAGAAGTTCTGCTGATTTATGATTTCTGAAATGATAACAAACCCAAAAATGCTAGTTAGAAAAGAATTGTAAATATTGTTTTCCTCTGTAGGTATAGTGATGTTTCAGGCTCTTGCCATTTTATCTTCTTAGTATTGCCTAATGCAGCCAGTTCATGTTTTCCAGAGCTTCCCAATTAAATTAAGTGTTCAGAAGTTTCCATGACCTTTAGGTTTCTTTGTACTCTATGTTGTTTTGCAGAGAGTATGATAGACGTTGTGGTTTACTTCCAGTGTAGCTTTTCTTTTATGGAAAAGATGTCACAATGCAAAAAGGCCATGGTTTTGAGTTGTGTTTTTCAGCATTTAATACAATGCTGATTTGACATAACTTTTTAAAAAAATGTCTTAACATACAGGAAACTGTTAAAGTAGCTCATCAAAACATGGTCAGCAGCAAAATATCATTTAAAACGTATCATTAGGCTGAATGTATGGAAAAACAAGTTGAAGAAAGAAGATCCCCTTAGAGAAGTTTGTTGCAGAATATAGAAAAGGGCACCTATTTCTCATATTTGCTACTGTGATTGATGTTCGCTGTGCTTACGGTTCTTGCTTCAGTTTTGCCTGTCGCATTATGTATGACTTGCTGGAAAACCTTCTGTAAAGGTTAGGTTGTCCTCTTCAGTCAGAGCTGTGAGAATTCCCAAACACAAGCTTCTGTTCTTCACTGAAACTTTGGAGGTCTCTCCAAAACCTTATGGTCTAACGGAGGTCTCTGAGGACGTTTGGCATCAACCCACTGAACGAATGAATCCCAGCTTCACTCTGAGCTTACAAGGTGGAGGCTGGAGTTGGAACAGGTGGCAGGTGGAGACCTTCCAGGGAAGGGTGGACGGGCTGCCTTAGTAGGCACTGCGTTACGTTCATATGCTGTTTACCACCCAGACCTAAATACTTCATGCTTCCTGGAGTATAAACAGAGAAACCTCATGTCTGTCAGCCCCTGCCTGTGTAGGCATGTATTTAGAAGCCTGAGCTTGCTTGTCAGAGCTATTTTACTCTGTCTTGGGGCGCACATTCAACACTAGCAACTACTTATGTCAGAATACTGATTAATACACATATATATATATATTTTAGGTATATACACATGTAGCCAGTCCCTTCAATCCCCACGCCCCAATAAAGAACACTTACCCCCAGTGTTGTTTAATATTTAGTAATTATGAAGCGTGTTTATACATGCCAGCTTGAATCTGGTGTTTTGGTGCATGTTTGTGTCAGCATGTCCGTCAAGGCCCTGCATTTAGCTTAAGTTCATCAAAAGTTCTGAAAGCAAAATGTGACCACTGGCAAGTTGTGCCCACAGTGTTGTAAACATGCTTATTTTCCCACAACTCGATACAAAAATGTCCTGGTGATATTTTTTTTAAAACTGAAATTTGCTTGAGAAAATACAGTCCATCATGGTGAATCTACACTAATGCATACAATTCTTTTACATATGAACAGTGCAGTACAGAACTAAGAAAATTCAGCTATCATTTTTAAGAGTTGTAGATGAACTCTTATTAATAAATACATATAACTCATAAATGTGTGTGTATATTTACATATATGCATAATCAAAACTTGCATGTAAATATATCCCTATGAGAGAGAACGAGAGTTAATATGAAAAAAGATTAAAAAACAAATACAGAAACAGAACAACTGAATATGATAAAATAATACTGTTGCTGGAAGGAGAGGACAAGCCTCTGCTACATTTCTATTTTTCTTAAATGCTTTTTAGATGTATACATTAACGAGTCTCCTTTTCCCAAAACTGCTCAGAAGATTCTGTTCTGCAGGAGCCTTTTTTCTGCACCCTCTGTTCTGCAGAGGGTGAAACCTGTGAAGGAATGAATTTGGATGTATTTGGGAGATTTTTTTCTACGTGTAAAGCATGTGCAAGTGTTTCAGTTGTTGTCCCTCAGACTCCCAGTCAAGGAGCTAATATATTAATTAATGGAATCCAAATTGCAGTACGAAATGACTCCTGCTGGGTTAGTGTGTAAGGTCTTTCTAAACTTACATGTGTTCATTTTTCCAGTGCCATTTGCAAGAAAGGGATTTTATTTTAGCTTTAGGGGAGAAGTATTGTCATAGTGAGGCTACTTCATCCTTCACGTGTGGAGACCGTGGTGCAAGGAGGAACTGAAATCAAGGCCAGAATTGGGCTCTGCGTTAAGGCATCTCTCCTCTGAATAAAGACATCTCGTGGAAATTATTATGTAGTATGACTGCTATTGAAACTCTTGTCTGCTAAATGTATTCCTGGCCTCCTGTCTGACTTACAGGGTTGGCCTCTTGTTATTTAGTCGCCCCCCCCAATTCTCAGGTGGGTGTGTTATGGGTGTGGACCTGAATTTATAAACATTTGATGCTGCTGAAAAGAATAAGCAATAACAAGTTTTGGCAGTGTTATTGGAAAACTGTTTTAAAACTGTCTTTGTTTTTATACTTGGTGAATTTGACCAGGCCAAGAGTTTACCCTCTTTCTGATTTTGAAACTGTACCTTTCTTTGCTTTTCTGTACATCACTCCCAATCCATTTTTTACCTATAATTATCTTTCTAACAGTAATAGTATGTTCATTAGTCTGCAAATGTTGTTTTCATGCAGCCTGGATTGGAGGAGAGATTCTTTGCCTCATTCCATTTTTGTTTTGACTTCTGTATGGACTAAAATTGAACTTTGTCATCTTTCCCTGTGAAGACAGGGTCAGATCTTCGTACATTCGCTTTATGTTTAAAATAGCTAAAGGTCTAGATGTTATTTTTGATGACTCCTTTGTAGCCTTTCCCTGTCATAGAAGAGGCCAGGTTTTGATTCAAGTTAATGGTGTAATCTCCATCAACAAAGACTAGAAACCTTCTGAATGTTTTCTCTTATTTAACATAAGTATGTCCTTCAGTCGCTGTTTGATGTGTTATTTTAATTTTACCTGCTTCCTAGCTTAAGTGACTGATAGTTAATTGCAAAGGATCATTTATTTGGGTAAAATGTCAGAGAGACAGAAGGAAAGGTTTTCCACTTTCAGCATTTAGAGTCCTAAGTATGTGTATGGGAGAAAAGGATATTCGTGACTATGTGGATACATTCATGACGAGTGCATATGCAAACATGCTTAAATCTTTGCAAGCTTTCTCCTGCTTTAGCAGGATGTCAATTCAAATAAGGCATCCTAAAAATGATGGTTTAGCTCTATTCATTATTCATTGGCTTATGTTATTTAAAGATACTTCAGTCAATACTTCAGTACTCAGGATGTACTCGATAGTAGCAAGAGTGACACAAATTTTCATATCCAAACTGATACAAGCTATTCTGAGGAATGCTAGAGCACTTGAATATTTGAGATGGATTATCTTCATTCTTCTATTTGAAAAAAAAAAAAAGAAGCTGTAACTCCACAAGAAAAATAACTATGCCAGCAATTTTGTACCATAGGTCATGTTTTACAGGATTAGAGTTTATATATGTGCTTCCACAGATAATTCTGGGATTCACTTCTGTTAATGCATTTAGACATCAATAGGTTGTGAACATACAGAAAGGTTTTAGGTCTTGAAGAAAATTATATGCTTATCTGAATGAAGACAGATATTCCTTGTATGAATATCTTTTGTCTGAAAATTGCTGAACTATAATTATATCATAACTTAAGATATAATCTAAATTAGAAATATGCATGTTTCTTGCCAAATTAGCTGCATTGACTTTTTCCTTTAGTAGAGATACATGTTTTATAAATTCTGATTTTTCTCTTTTGTTGTACCAATTCACAGCAGAGCTGAAGCAGGCATTTTGTTTTGGTAGCAAAACCTGCTTTTGTTGACCACTGCATTTAAAAAATCACCTTTATGCATTTTGGTGATCTTTTTGCCTTTGTGTAGGCCAGATCTTTCTGGGGAGTATGCATTTTTGGGAGTAGCGACCATTTTTTCTTAACTTTGTTTTCCATGATGTCCAACCTAGTGGCATCTCAGCTGGTAAATTAGATAACGGTTCATTCTTCCTTTGCAAAAATAATAAAAAGTACAATGGAAATGCGCGTGTGTGTGTGTGTTTGCTGTTTTTTATTTTTTCCCTAGAACACAAAATAGTGAACAAACATCAAATCCTTTCCAAGAATGTAATTTTTTTAAAATGTTGAATATAAGGTCATTTTGCAAATAATCAACTTATTGATAATGGCTAAGTTTGGTCTTTTTTTTAATATGATATAAAGTGGGAGTCGACAGGTTGGATAATTCTTAACACAGATTTGTATCTTTGTCTTCTAGACAACTCTGCTGAAGCAGATTTATGGTTACTGAACAGTTGTACAGTAAAAAATCCTGCTGAGGACCACTTCAGAAACTCAATCAAGTAAGTTGTTTCCCTAAAAAGATCATTAATTATCAGTGAATAGTGCATGTTTTAATTTTAAAAGTTTCATATTTTCAATGTAGAAGTAATTTGGGTTTTTAGAGCAAGAATTGTGCTGAGTGTTACAGTGCTGAATTCTCTAGAATGGGTTTGTGAGGTGCAGTGTAGTTTTAATTTTTTTTGATTAGCTATAACTTGCAAGTGATTATCAATACACTAGGAGAACTGCTGACCTGTTTAGGTAGGGCCTTCTATATAATTTTTCAAGATAATATTGCAATATTCTTCTGAAGAGTTGAATATTTGATTTTTCAAAAGTGTAAATTGTTAGGCTGTTTCCTTTTTCCTCTACTTAAATTTTACGTGATCAGGCCCTTCTAATTAAAAGGGTATCATGTACGTACTTAAAACTATCTATTTCACTATACATTTTCTTAAAAGGTGAACTGATTAGCCTGTAATAGAAGTCTTGTGAAGAATGTGTTTTATTTCTCTGTAACATTTTGATGATATTGAAAAATATTACGTGGCAGGGACTTCTGCCTCTGACTTCCCCAGTATAGTTGTGATGAGAGCAGCTGGAAAACCTGTACAGTTATAGCTGTCATTGCCCAGTATAAATAAATATTGTGGTATGTTTCCTGTAGATTTTACCTTTAGTAAACAAGTGTGGCTATTTATGCAGTCATTTGTTTAGCATGGTGCACTGTGGATGGATTGTTTGTTGAAATCCGTTTTGGTTAGAAAAACATAGTTCTTAGTAAGCAGTTGTGGTGCTGAGGAAGGTGGAGAGGAGAGAGCAGCTGTATATAAACTATGCGCTTGCAGTGCTGAAGTTACTAACAGCATTCCCCAGGCTGTAACCTGGAACAGAAACAGTTTGCCCACAGTAGGTGGCACAGCAGAAGCTTCCTCCACCCGTCAGAGCGCTTCACTTGCTGACTGCTGGTGTTGTACTTGGTGATGTAGCCAAAAATGAAAAAAGAAGCTATTCCCAGAATACTTCCAGTTAGTGTGTGTTGGCCAGCACAACTGATGACAAGATCTTTTCCAGTTCAGTTGTGGCCATCTTTCTACTTTATTAATCCTATGCCAGAATTGATGTGGTATGGTGTGTGTCCTTTAACCAGTAGAATAGAGTTGGTTAAGAAAGAGGGTCTAACTAAAAGCAAATGACCAAAAATATTTCTTTGAACTTCATGTTTCTGTTGCTGCTCTATTAATGAGCCTGATGTTATTTCTAGCCTGGTTTTATTCCTGTTTTTCCTTACTTTTCCCTATACTCTTTCTGTTCTGACACACGGGTTCTCTGGTAGTTCTCCGTTTCTTCTCTTTGCTGGGAGTCAGCTTTTTCCTGTAGCACGCATCGTTTGTTCTCTACTCTCAGATCCTGACAGTTCCTAATTATGGAGAAAGACAACTTTTGTGGTTGTTTCAGGCCATTTTTTATAATGTTCATTAAATGTAGGGGAGAAAACCATAGTGGGTGCTCTTTCATGGGACTTGGAACTGAAAGATTCAACATTCTCCAGCTCAGAAAAGAATAACTGTTACTGTATTTGGGTACTACACTAGTGAGGAAAGCTTGTATCTCTAAAGAACACAACTTCTCCCAAGTACATCTTAACAATCAACCCAATGCATGAAGTTTGGGTGATACAAAAGTGACTATCCTGTCATAACAGCTTGTTATGGAGATCTTTGTTCTTCTTGATTAAGTAACAAATTAAACATTTAATATGTGGATTGTCAAAGCAAACATACTTTGAGTGGAAAAAATAATACTCAGCACAGTAAGATTCTTCTTTGAAATAAAAAAAAAATCAGCCTGAAAGTGTTATATAGCATTATGAATGTCATCTGGGAGAAATATTTCAATTTTGTTGATTCTCTGCCCTCTGCAACGGTTTCTGCTATATATTTCCTTGCATATATGACTTTAAGATGCACCTATTCAAACCAGTGGTAGTGTGTTCATGCTGGTAGTTGAAGAATGACTGTCTGAGGAGCTGATCCCTCACTAGTACCGTGTGCCAAAGGATGTGTCAGAACCCAACAAGTCCTGTAGGTTCAACCTTTTTTCATCTGCTGTTCTTTTAAAAACAAAACAAAACCACTCCCAAACTCTCTGAACCTTTGCATTGGAAGTGCAGATGTGTATTTATCTGATACAAGCCAGCTGACAGTATAATCTCTGTGCCTTTTTGTATAGCTTTTAATAGTAGTCTGCTGCTCTTCAGTATCAATAAAGTTGAAGCTGCTGAGCTGTGGTAATGATACAGAGGGCAAAGAATTGCTTAAAGACATTGAGAGCTTTTCCTGTGCAGATTTTGTTCTCAATTTATCTTAAAATAAGATTAAAGGTGGAGGTAGGCAATAGTAATAAAGAACCCCTAGTATAGTTAAGTAGGTGGAGCTTAAAAAATAGTAATTGGTCTCCTCCAAAAAAAATGAAGGTTAATTCAAGGAGAAGTAGGCAATAAAGAGAATAAACTAAAGCAGATAACTTCCATCAAACAATTTATGAAGACTAAGATGACCGTGTAAAGCAAATAGCTAGGCAAAGAAAGGAATCCCTTGAACAAATGAAAAGAAGCGAAAAAAGAAGAAACTAACATTAAGAAGTGAGGCAAAGAACACCACAGAGAAACAATCCCCATTCGGTGTAGGGGGGGGTCAGTTATGTTGCAGTAACTGTTCTTCTGTTTTAGTACTTTGCTGAATATCACAGAATATCGCAGAATACGCATTATCCCCAGCCCTAGCTCCTCAGAATTCATGGATACGTGTAACCCCGTGGCTGAAAACGCCTGACCTCTGCTAGTAGCTGTTTTTGGCAGGATCTTACCTTAGGACAGAAGAAGCAGGAGATGGTCTGTTGTTTAAATGACTCCAATTTGCGACCGTTATGAAACGAGAACATGAGCTTCTGGGAAGAGGGAAGCGAGAGCATGGAGTACAGGGGGGAGAGGGAGGCAAGGGCACGGGAGCTAGTGTGGGCGGATGGTGTTACTTGTGCAGTTGATAAGCAATCGTATATCACATGGTATATGTAGAGATGAATGAGTTGTATCCCTTTCTATATCCCTGGCAACAGTGCGGTATAGATAGTACTACACACACAGAACCACGGAATGGCTGAGGTTGTTGGGGACCTCTGGAGATTGTCTTGTTCAACCCTGCTCAAAGCAGGGCTACCTGGAGCAGGTGGCTGAGGGCTGTGTGCAGGCAGGTGTTGAGTGTCTTCAAGAGACTCCACAAATGCTCTGGGCAACCTGTTCCAGTAGTTGACCATCTGTATAGTAAAAATGGGTTGTCTTAGGTTTAAACTTCGTATCTTGTATTTCAGTTTGTTTGTTGCCTTTTGTCCTGGCACTGGACACCACTGTGACATGGCAGGCTCTGTCATCCTCTCTCTCTCCCATCCCCTTCCCCATCAGGTGTTTATACACATTGATGGGATTTCCCAGACCCTTCTCTTCTCCAGCCTGAACAGTCCCAGCTCTCTCAGCCTCTGCTTGTATGTCAGAGGCTCCAAACCTTTGTGGCCCTTTCCTGGACCCCTTCCGGTTTGTCCCTGTCTCACCCGTACTGGGGAGCCCACCGCTGAACCCAGTGCTCCAGATGTGGCTCTCACCAGGGCTGAGCAGAAGGGAAGGATCACCTCCCTCCATCTGCCAGTGATGCAATGTCTAATGCAGCCCAGGAGGTTGTTGTTGGTCTTTGCCTCAAGGGCTCATCGCTGGCTCGTGGTCAACTTGGTGTCCACGAGGACGCTCAGGGCCTTTCCTGCCAAGCTGCTTTCCAGCTGGTCAGCCCCAGCCCGTCCTGGTGCACGGGGCTATTCTTCCCCAGGGACAGGACTTGGCACTGTCCATTTGTTGATCTTAATGAGGTTTACACATTACATTAGTTTAAGAAAATCTCATTTTTATTAAAATAGATGTTAAAATAAACTCTATAAACAAAATAATTAATTTGATTTGACTCAGTGTTTATTGTGAGTGATCTACTTGTCCTTGTAAAGATGTGACTATTCTTGGGTATGCTGTGTAGGCTTTTAGAAATACATTCCTGCAATGAATTTCTCTTCCCAAAGAAAAAGAAGCACTTTTGTTCTATGAAAGGCTTGTATTTTGGTTGGTGATAGATATACCTATTGTGCTTTCGTAAGGTAGGTGCTGGGCATTGGGAAGTAGCAGCTTTTGGAAAAATACAGGAGTGTTGAATCCCTCTGATCAGTTGTTTGTTTTTCTTTTTTCCCTAGCGGTATTGAACTCTTGCTAAAGTGATGGGTTTCCCTGGCAGGGAAAGCATGCCGCCTCTCTACCCTGGCCTGGTCTTACAGTCTTAAGTGTATGTGAATGGCTACAAGCCCATACAGGGTGTTGGTTTATTGGTCCTTAATGTTCTGCTTTTTAATTGGCCTGGGTACACTGATTTAAGCAGAAGCTTGAATTTTAAGCTACAGTTCAGAAAACCCAGACAAACCTAAAGCACAGCCATTAGTATCTTTGCTATACTATTTGTACTGAAAGTGCCCCTGAAAACACATTGTTCAAGGTGTCGTGTTGAACAGAATGACTGTGATGATGACATAGTACCTCAAATACAGTTTTGTGGAACCAAGTGCATTGCGGTGAGGTGGGTTGCATTCAAAGACCTTTACCTTACCTGCAGGTAGTATTTTGTCTGCAACCACAACTTGTTCTGTCAGTGCTGGGTTTTTTTATCCTGTAGCTCAGTTAATCAGAAGTTAAAGACATTTTATGGGATGGGATATGTTTTCCCTTTCACGTTTTTTTTTTCTTTTTATAGTGGCAGGTATTTTCTTTCTCCAATTACTAGTCAGATACAATATAGCAAGACTGTTTTGGAGAATGGATTCCTGTACTCAAGGCTGCAAAACACTTGGGATACTTCCTTGAGGGAGGTTGTCCTTATAGGACAGCCGTGCCTTAAACTCCTCACCCTGATCTGTGATTTGAGCTGCCTTTACCCTCGGGATGGACAGAGCTGGGATATTACTCTGTTTTGAAGTCCTGTGGGATAGCACGTAGTAACACTAAAGCGACCTTAAAGCCGTCTTAAACATCGCTTATAACTTCTTGTGAAGTCAACTTTATGTTGTTTTAAAATTTAAAAAACTGTTTTAAAGGTAGCCTACAGTCTACATTTGAGTCAATGGTCCCTGATAACGTTTGGGTATGATATTTTTGCTCTGGACCCGGTCTTCTGTCAGTCTAACCAGTTAATATATGTATATAGGTGTTTTATAAATAAGCAGTATAAGTAATAAAGAATAAAAAAAAAAAATCATTAATATATTTCCAGAAGATGTTACTGGTTTTATTTACTTTTCGTGATGTTGGGTAGTTCTGTGGTGGTTCGCTTCAGGATGTCTCCTTAATTGTTTTTTTCCAATGGCAGAACATTGTTGACTGACATTTTCTTCTATCATTTTTCCTATTTAAGAATAGCTTGCTTAAAATTTGGCTGTTAGCAACAGCAAGAATAAGCATTCAATTAGCTGCTAACAACTTCTGTAAACCATAGTAAATCTATTTAGGCTTTTTGAAGAGAATTAAGCATGAGAAAATGTTCTAGAGAAGCTTGCTTCCTTTAAGATAAATAAATAAAGTTACTTTGTTCTTTTGTCTCCTGCTTCACTGATCTGTATGTGGTCTGATAACTCTTTTTTTGACTGTTACATCTCAGATACGTAAACCACTTTTCATAATGACTTCTGAAAATTGTGTTTTTCTAGCTATCCGTCTTCCCCCTTGCTTCATCCTTTCCTGTGTGCTGTTAGAAGTGACTTGTGCATTCAGGGATTTTGGCTTTTCCTAAGGAGTTCTCTTGCTGGTTGAAGTATTATGGGTAGGAATGGGGGGAGGGCGATCTTATTGAAACAGCCAAAATGATGCCATTTGGGAGGTATGATGTGGTTGTCCTGTTGAGGTGTTCACGGCTTGTTTCATGGTATGGAGAACGTTTGACCACTGTAATAATCTTTGTTATTGAGTATGATATATATAATTAATATGTAACATTAATGTATATTCTTTTATGTATATGTTACTGCATTCACTTGAAGGCACGCTCTGGTGTGTATTCAACCCTTTTCTTTGTGATAGCTATGAGTTGTGACAGAAATGTGAGGGCTTTTAGCACTGAAGTAGCACTGTGTGGCTTCTAGTTCTCTTCTTGCTTCAGCTTTCACCAAATGATGAATTTGCATCTCACTTTTTATTTACATCTCGCTATTTATTTACATCTCACTTTTATGCTAGAAGGAGCATCAAAACCTGCAGAATTTATTGAAATGCTAGTTTAACAGGGCTTTGAGCTTAGACCATGCAAATTGTTTAAGAGCCTCAGGACCAAGTGGACTAATTTGAAGAGTAAAACACAGGAGTTACGTCTGGATGCTACAGAATTTCTGTTTGCCGAATGTAATTGTGTTGATGTAAAGTACAGAAGGAGGTTATTCTTTAAGAAATACAAAAGCTTGTTCAGAGATAAGAGGTGAGAAGAACTTTCTGCTGCTTGCCATCTTTGCAAGTGAAAATAACCTTGGAAGAAGGGTGGCTTTTTATCTTTCTTAACATTTGTGAATGTAACTTATACGGTGCATTTTGCAAATCAAGCAAAAAACCAAAATCCCACTTTTAAAGTGAGAGAAAGTGTTACCACTTTCTTTAAAGCAGTTTTAAGCTTTTTACTTTTACTAATACATTTCCAGTGTAAAAGTAGACTGTGATTTACACTTGTTTATATGGGAAAGTTAAAGCTGTGAAGTACCTCTGGAAGAGGAAACATAAGTATTTCAAAGCTATTTATTTTATAGATCCTGTTAGCATAAGAAGATCACTTCCACTGCATTTGAGATGAGTGTCATAACCTTGCATTTAATTGCATTTTATTGTCATAGCCTTGCATTTATTGCATTTCATAGAAATCATGTTTCAGTGTTTGTGTCAGAGTACTTAAGGTAACAGGAAAGCTCTAAAAACTGTAGCTAGGAGTACTGCTATTTTCTGCTGCTTTTGTACTGAAGAAATCTGTGGACGAGCTGGATGGTCTGAAGTAAAAATATCTGTGGAACAAGCTTCATAGGGTGGGAGGAAACTTGGCGTTTGATTTTTATTTTTTTTTATTTTTTTCAAGAGAAGTTGCCAATACTATTCTTTCTTGCTTAGACCTCCTAAATTAATCCAGATAACATCAACGAAAATCTATCATTTTGCCATGGTGAAAGGCAAAATGCTCACAGATTGAGGAGATGCTTGTATTCAAGATATATGCTGTATTTGCTGTGCAAAAGAAACATGTTCCCCAGATAACTAAGTTACTAACTTTTAAATGACGGCCATAAATCTATTAGCTATAATTTTAAATCACAGTTCTTTTCTAAGAACAACTGGAGAAGCTTATGTGACTGCTGCACTCTTGCTTCATCAAAGGCTTGATTGGGATAGATTTATGCACAATGCTTACATTTTTACAGTCATGGGAGATCTGTAAAGATCTCACCAATCACACACCACTAACCAAAATTAGTTT
Organism: Charadrius vociferus; assembly: GCF_000708025.1. NCBI lineage: Eukaryota > Metazoa > Chordata > Aves > Charadriiformes > Charadriidae > Charadrius > Charadrius vociferus. The sequence goes on from NW_009647080.1 coordinate 1,855,519, forward strand.
TAAAATTAGTTTTGTAGCATAACATAGCTCATTCTGTTTAAAAATAACTATTTTTTTTTTTTTAGATACCACTCTGATATAAAGTGTACAAATTAGCTAGTTGAAAACACTGAATATTTCTCTTGTATTTGATTGATGATTTTTTTTTTTTGAGGTTCAGCATTTTTTTCCTGACAAAAATTTCTAGAAGAAAGAATTTTCTACTTCAGCATTTGAGACTCCTGTTTTCCTATAGCCATGCTCATCTGTATTACAAAACACTTCAATGAATTTTGGTTTTATGTTCATTTTGTTAGTTATATTGCTCAAGCTGAGAAATGTTCAGTTTCACTGTTATATAGATGGTTAAGCTTTACCGTGGAGCATAGCGTTGTGCTCTCTGGCTTGCAAATGTTGCAGAAGGATTTTACATGCTTAGAACAAAAATTTTATTGAACTGGAAGTCTTCATTTAAAAACTTACTGATCGGGTAAGTTTTTTCTTTTTTTTTTTTTTCTTTTTTAAACTTACTGAATATTGTCATCCATGCTTTTATTGTCCTAGGTTGAAGGATTCTGTGATTTAAATGTTTATTAGTGAAGGTTTTTTGCTGCATTTGAGTGCATTCCTTTTCTTGCACACATCTTTGCCGTAAAAGAGAATGTTAAAAGCTGTTTGACATGATGTTATAAAACACAGAGAAAAAGCAGACCATATAGAACTGAGTGTTTTCCATTCTATAGTGTTTAGAAGATAAAAGGATTGTGGGCTGCTTGTGATTACATGTGTTACGTGGCTGCATTTTGCAAAGGAGATTTGCAAAAGCCTGGGTCATAAACTTGTGTGCACTTTAGTTCAACATTTCACAAGGTTAAAAAATAAAAAAGTAGAGGGCCTGTTAAAATCAACTTTTAAGCACTATTCTGGAAATCTTTTTGTCTTTATCATGAACACATTTGGGACTATTTTAAGTACTCCATGATACTGATGCTTTGAGAAGTTAGTGCAGCAGCCTTAGTTCTACACTGCTTATTAAACCTCGGATACTTTAGGGGGCTAATTAGCTTTTAGATACTCTTTAAGCCTTGATCCAGATCATTAGGGACTGATGTATATTTGATTGCCATTTTAAAGGAGAAAACATTACCAGGGCATGAGAGGCAAACTTTATTTCATGACTTCATATATCTATAGTTGAACTTTTTGGTTGGGCTGTAGTTACAGCTATGGAGGCTCCTGGAGCACTAGTGCGGTACAAGCAGGGTTTACAGACATTTGAAAATCAGTGTAGTTCATCGTTAAATATACAAGATACACTTTTCTTTGCAAACAAATGCAAATCTATTACATTTCAGTGATACGGGTAAACGAGAAAGGCTTCTGATTTGGAAAGTAGAGCTCCCTGGGTAATTTTACGGAGTAACACTTCCACCTTTCCCCCTCATCAAGCAAAATGGGCACACAGCTGTACTCGGTCTTTTTTCAGCATTTTAGAACAAGAACTTGCATGTACGTATAACCATCTGAAACCTGTTTTAAGAAAGTGAGTAAAATTTAAAAGGGGATCTAATTCTCTTTAGGCTGCATTGCTGATGTTATCTTTAGTTGAAAGACAAAACCATTCTTCTTCCCCCCTCCTCTCAGACTTGGTCAAATTGCATAATTTTAGGAAACCTCTCCAACCAAACAGATTTAATAAAATTAGCAAAAGTAAGTATTGACCTTTATCAGTATTTCTCTTTCTGTTCTGCCATACTCTTGCTTTGGGGGATGTGACGTTCCTGTTGGGCTCTTAGTGCTGGCCTCCCCCTCTTTGCCCAGACCAGGGTCAGGTAGAAGAGAAACGATCAGGAAGATGGAAGCACCATTTTGGGCTAGTAGTTTCAGGTTTGTTTTGTTACTTAATGAAAGGCTTCAAAGAAGAGGCTTTTTGAGGGATGGGAGAAATTTGGACAAAACTCTGCTTGGTCTCACATTATGGGCATTTGCACGAAAAGCATGTTAAATCTTATTGGAAAATGTTTCACCTGTTTTAGCAGGATGAGGACAGTGATTTCTCTTCACCAAGGGAGGCCTCATTCTGGAAGACTAGTGCTGAATTTCTAACACATTGTTTAAAGTTCTTCCCTTGATTAAACTCAGACTTCAGATTAGCAGGTTAACCTCTAATTTGCCCTTTCTAGTCACCGTGTTTTCTGTTTGTTTGCAGTTCAAAAAACAGGCTACTAAATAAAAATTTAAAAAAATCTAGTTTGTGTTATGGTGTGGAATAGAATAAAATCTGCCTCTATATGAATGTAAGGAATGTGAATTGGGATTAGAATACTAACGGTTTGTAATTCAGCATGGCTGCAGGTGGAAAATGCTCTTGCTGACTCTGCTAAAGCAAAGAAAACTGGTGGAGGTTTGTTAAGAGCTTGTGCTTCATACAGTGGTGGGATAGCAGAGAACTACTGGAAGTGGAAGCAGTCTGAGACATTGTAGTTTGCTTTTTTATGACTTCAAAGAGTAGGCTAGGTGTACTTTCTTTTCTGTGACTCATCCAAGCAGACTGTGACCAGTAGTAGACTACTTCAGCTGAACTTTCTGGATTGTAATTAATTTGAGGGTGTGTGGTTGGGGTTCTTGCTGCCTCTGCTACCTGACATTCGTCTCCCTTCTGTTGGGGGATTTGTTTTCTCTTTCTCATGGGAGGTAACTGAATTAATTGCTCCAGCACTAAAAAGTGCACGAGAGACTAAGACACTTTAGATTTCCCTCAAATATGTAATAGCATTACTGAGAGAAGACATAACATTAACTGAGGTCCATGGAAATGATGTGGGACAGGATCAGGACAGAACTCCGATGGGTTTGATTTACTCTGCCTGCATACAGAAAAGTACGGTCCTAGGAGGTGAAAAAGACTTTGGTGTGTTTTGGAGTTTGTTTTGTTTTTTTTTTTCTTGCTTTTCAAAGCGTGTGTCTAGTAGATCTGAATGTTTTCAACAAGCTGCTGAAGAAGAGAACAGCAAATTGATTCTGCTTCACTTTTAAGAAGAATTGTTGGTTCTAGCAAGGCTTTTTACTTTTCAGTGGGACAGGTGTTGGGCTAAGGTGAAAATAAAACTTCCCACACTGAGTGATCACTGCTATTTTAAAAGTTTCATGATGAAAGTCCTAGTAAGAAGTGGAGATCGGGAGTTCTCCTTAAGATGGGGAAAAACAGAGATCTTTTGTCCACGTGTATTAAAACAAAAGTGTATGATGAATATTAGAGCGATAAAAGGTATGGTTCAGTTATATAAAGTGGAGCTTTTGTTGGCTGGTTTTAAGATGGGTTATATGAGCTTTACAGAATCAGTGTTTTGCATATTATATGACCCCCTATGTTAACAGGTGTTTCGTTTTACCATTTCAAGGCAGATGAACTGAGCAGAAAAGGTTAATGTCTTGAGTGCTGGAAGCAGGTGGTTGATAGCTTTGAATATTTATCTAATTAGGGCATGTTGGCTGTTGTCCTAGCAGGCCTGACTTTTCCTAGGGAGGGAGCACAGGAAAGCATGCAGAAACTTGCTCTAGCAGGATTAATGCAGAAGTCAATATGGTCTAAACTTGTCCTCACTGACAGGTGTGGGGTTTGTTTGTTTTTGGTTTAAAAGACCATCTACTAATACTTAATGTGTGTTTGTCCTAAAACAGAAAATGCTTACTTGTCTGGGTGAGCTTGAGTGGAAAAAGCATCCTCTTTCATACTTTTGAAAGGGCGTCATCACATGGTTATGTTAGAAGCTAACTTAGGAAAGGCAAAAATAATGTTGGTTTTTTTCCCCTGTTTCATCTGTATTCAGCAAAGCTCTTGCTTTTTACACTGAGTTTTGTTGTAATTTGTGACTCTTTGTCTAATGCACATCTGTAAAGACTGTGATGGTATACCGAGATGTTAGTTTGGCATACTTAGTCAAGGCAAGTTGGGATATTGCCAATGCAATGCAGCAGTTCACACTTGGTATTGAATACCTCAGCTGCTGTCTTGACCCTTAGTGCACAGCTCTTATGTGAAGGACAAGAACGTGGAGAACTATTTCTTTTGAATTTAACTTTTTAGCCAACATTTCCTCTGACTTGTAAACTTTTTTTAATTTTTGTGAAGGAACAGCAGAAGCGCAGGCCAACGACAAGAAACAGTTGACCACAGAATTGTTTTACTCCAAGTATGTGTTTGAATTTGAAACTGTCCTAAGAGATAATGTCTGATAAGGATAAATAATCGGCTACTTCATGTATTGGTTTTACAGCTCACAGCACAATGGAAACTGACCTTTGTTAGTGCCTCCAGCTACCAGCATAACGCAAATACTAACCGACAAACAGTATACACATTTGGTCCAAATAGGAAAATGCCTATTGTTTTTCTTGGGTGTATTGTAGTTTATTAGCATGATTTCAAGGGAAATTTGCTACTGAAGACGCAGAGGCTCATTTTTTACAAGAGGACAATGTCAAATTAAAATTCTCTAAAATATAGCAAAACATTCTAGAAGCAATTTGTGAATACCTCTTATACCTAGTGGGTAGCATGGATTTTTCTCGTAAAATTAAATATGCTGCCAGTTTTTATTTTGTCTTTGCTTGTGGGGTTTTTCATGAAAAGAGTACCCTTGAAGTAGCCTCTTTCTGTGATAGACTTCTGGCTTGCATGCAGTTGCCTTATACCAAGCATCAAAGTTATTGCATATTTTTGTCTGTGGAGCTGTTGATTGTGATACCTGTAACTCAGAAAACTGAAGGAGGGTCACATTTAGAGTCAGAAAAGATTCCACCATGGATGTTTCCTAAGTACAATGAAACATGGATGTTTCCTAAGTACAATGTACACTAAGTACAGTGTGTAATTGTTTCACATCATTACAGAAAACAGATACCATGTTTAACTTGAAACCTGAATCTAGGATGTGTAACTTCTTATACAAGGACAGCAGCAGAAAATGGGATTTTTACTTCAGGTTATCCTTCGTTTCAGATGCTGCCACTTTGAGCTTTACTATCTGAACTTGAAATTATACTTCCTGAGATTTCCTGGTTTTGTATTTTATTTCTTGCTGTTAGTAGAAGGTCTCTTGTTTAGCTGGTGTTGGACACTTTTGTTAACTTAGTTACATGAACCGTGTTGGGCTTAACCGGCAAAGACATTTGATACAGGAAGTTATTTCAAGATAGAGACCATACAATTTAAGGATTTGTGAAATGCAAATTATAATTGCTAAACTTTTACCTGGGAAGTGGAAGCTATGGTTATTTTGTTTCTATACATGTAAAGTTTGGTGCTGTTGCATGTAATTTCATTTGTGGCCTGTGAATTTGACTGTGTATTTGTGCATGCATGTAACATACCTATACTCAAACATTCTAGAAAACAGGTTTATAAGTGCTTTTATAGAGGCTTTGTTTTTACCTTCCTTCTGTGG
>NW_009647080.1:1860968-1890225 GCF_000708025.1 Charadrius vociferus
TGAACTAATATAAATCCAATGTATGGGTAAACCTGGGGCTTCAGAATGTGTTAACTTTGTAGGATTCACCATTTATTGCCATGCTGAAATTTATCTTTTGAAATGGGGATAAATGCAGTCTCAGTTTGGACTGTGTGTATAATGATGTGAGCTGGGGTGCTGGTTGCTGACGCACTAATAGGGGCAGCCGTTCAAGACAAGCCCGATTCACCTCGCAGGTGGTGGTGTGGAGCGCTTGGTTTTGTTATGGTGTTTGGTAATTCGTGAGCATGCCTTGAAATGGAGCTTGGATTTTGGGACTGAGGGGGAAAAATCAACGTCACTTCTAAACGTTATTGCAATGGGAAAAGATTCCTCGTATTTACTATGGAAATAGTGTGCAGTCATGAAGGTAGCAGGTCCCCAACATAACTTAGATACAGATTTCGTAAGGATCCAGAGGACTAGAAGATGGCAATGCTAGTGGCCCTGGCCTATTGTAGACATTAAGAAGCAAGCCCCCAAATTTGTCAGTCTCTTGTCTAAGGATGTTAACATGTCTCCTTTTTTTTATAACATAGAAATTGAAATGGCAGCTCCATTCTTACTGGCTTTATTCCTTTGTGTTCCACTAATTGACAGGCTCAGGAGGAAGATGATTATTTGCTTCATATTTGAAATATATTGGTTTTCAGTGTTAATGGCATAATATGAATTAAATCAGTGTGAAAATATCTCTTGAGCAACATGGTTTTTAAGTCAACAGTTCACAGTTGTTACAGCAAGCAGTGCATGCTCTTTAGTTTGTGGTTTCCATTTCTGTTTCCACAAAAGATACCGGTTAAGTATGTTTGTTGCAAAATTTTTAAGTTAAGCAGTTGTGAAATGCTAATCAACATTTTACGATTATTGGAGGAAGGACATTTAATTAGAATAAGCCAGGTATTGCTCACTCTGTTGTCATTCTTTACTGATGCTGTGGTTGAGATGCAGTGTGCCTTGCTTGAATTTCTTGTGCCTATTGCTCAGAAACCACATGCTAAGACGACATTGTCACATTCTAAGAAAATTGTCGGGGAGTATGTTTTTATGGAGTAGATGGGCTGTAACTGACTTCCTCTAACATCCTCAATTATATTACTTACATAATGAGGTTTCCAGCTGGAACCCATTGCTTGGTGCAATATTTCCATGTGAAGAGTGGAAAACAGATCGAGTTGCCCCATTTCTTTTCTCTTTTGCCTGCTCCTGGCTGGAAATGTCGTGGTGGCACAGCTGCCACCAGCTTCACCCCCTGCCAAAGATGCAACGTTGTCTTGTGGCTTCAGGAGCAAATGGCAAGTGGCAGGATAGAGGGTGCAGCTTCACTTTGACTTCTCAAAACGTGTTTCAGGTGGCTTTAGTATATGCTGATGTTACATGTTCCTTTCCTGCCTTTATCTTCCCCGACAGGGACAAGCTGTTGAAGTAGAACAGCTTTGGTGCTCTTTTGTTAACTTTTCCCGACTGTCATGAGGATTTGGGGTATCCAGATGTTTGAAATAGAATTTGGAAATTATTACAGCAGTATGCAAGGGTTTTGTTTATTTCTCCAGTTGCTGGTTTCTGATGCTTTTCTCTGTATTTTTCCTTGGTTTCTAATTTTAACATGAGAGAGACAAACCTTCTCAATATGACAATTTCTTTCCTACTTTGCCTGACTCGAACAATAGTGAGGAGCTTCTAGTATGTGTTAATGAGGTTACCTTTTTCTCAGCATTGAGATCTGAAGTTACACAATAGGATGTTTTGTTACTGACCCACAGTAGATTTGTTGGGTTTTTTTGTTGTTGTTTTCTTTGGTTGACTTTATTATTTATTTTTTTTTTTATAAGGAATCTTATCTGTTGCAGTGGTGTGGACACACTGAGCCATTGACCCAACTAGTAAGCCTTCTTTATTCAAATACACAAGGATTCAGGTTCCACTTTTCTGTGAGAATAGACAGAATAGTGCTTGTTTTTCCATTTAAAGACCGTGTTCATTCACTTTGCACTGTGGGAATATGCATGCTGCCTTAAGATGTTAAAACCCTCAACTTGTCCATGGATGGGCCTGTATGTGTAAGAATTGCAGACTTATGTTTGTAGAAGGAAAAATATAGATTGATATGTGAATACATACAGAAGAGGGGCATGGCTAGTCAATGTTACAAGCCAATCTGTTAGAGCTATAGCGTTTTTCTCTTTCAAGAGATAGGGTGGTTTGCTTGTGAATTGGAACCTGAAATCCAAGTTGAGGATATTTACAGAACCTCTTATTAGATGGGTAATTCCACTTTATCTTTGACTAATACACTGGACCCTCTGCAGAAATTAATGGTGTGGTATTGTAGCAATAATACAGCAAGACTTGATGAAAGACCTCATGGGGAAGGTGATTGTATTTTGAAAAAACTCATACAGTTTCATAGCTGCATACTCGCAAGCCATAAGACATGTCCCTGTGTTGCCTCCAGTGATCAGGTGTTGTGACATATGTGTTGCAGTGGTCGTATTCATGGGATGACAAGAGGAATATGTCCTTCATTTTTAGACTGGCTTTTGATGTGCCTTTTGCATTCTGTAGAGTACCTAACAGGTTAGGATCTTCGTTTTTTTTTCTTTCCTGTGCCATGCCTGCAAGTGTTAGGGTTTGCTCGGTCTACTTCTGTGTATTTATCTGGTGTATCTTAAAGCTTCAGTGATTTGCTTCATCTTCTTGCTGTCATCTGTTAGTGGCTTGAATTTTTGTTTTAGTGTGGGTGTGGATTGTACCTTACTCTAGACTGCCACATGTTTTCCTACCGCGGTGTCCTGAGAAGCTTCGTGCAGAGGTGCTGTGACCTGGATCACCTGCTAATTCATGTGCTGTCAACACATGCCTTTTTATGTCCCTCCTTCTGCTGTCCCTTCTGAAGCTTCCACACCTGAGCAGCCCCATTCATTCACTAATCATACCAGTCCTAACATTTTTATTACAAATCTCAGCAACAGACTGCAGTAAAAAGATACTTGACTAAGAATGGGTGTGTTTTAATGTTATTTTGCTTTCCATTGTCACACTTGAAACTTGTGTGTTTAACTCTTTTAAATATGTATTTTGTGAATTAAATAGACATTTTATATAATATAGGCTGCCGCTGAGGTAGAAAAAATTCATCAAATAGAAATCAATTAATTCACTGCAGTTACCTATTCAGGAACCTTATTGTTACTTGTGCAATATCTCCATTTTTGAAATTTGATTGATGGACCAAGTTCCTGGAATTGAGGCGAGATAAGAGGTTTTTTTTCAGTTGAGTTGGTACTGACTGAAGGCATGTCTCTTGCAAACACACTGCTCAGATCAGAGCTCTGTACATCGCTTGCAACTTTTTGAAGAGTCAGTGGAAGGTTACATTCTGTCTTCCCTGTCATCCTGCTTACCTTTAATGACAGGCTACTGCTACTGCCATGAGATGAATTTCAGAATAACAATCTGGTATTTTTTCATTCTTTTGAAAAATGTCAACAAGCACAACTTGTTATTTTTGTTTGGGAGTAATGAATAATGCCTTCAATCAAATCCCATTGGGTTTGCTTCTGAGGCATGTGTTGTTGAACTTCTTTTTCCATCTTCTCCATGTAACACTTAGAAACCCAGAGAAAAGAAGTAAATTTTAGCTTTATTTTTGTTGGAATTAGGAAGTTTAGTTGCCTATTTTAACTTGAAATATTGTGTCTGAAAACTTCCATAGTGCCAACATTAAACGCACTTCTGGGATTTCTATGAGGTCCCTTGCTGGTCTGGGGTCACTAGGTAGTATCTCCTCTCCTGCTTAGGCATGGTTTTAAGCATCTATCCTATTTTTCTAAGCTCTGGTTCAAATCAACATCAGAAGGGCTGTTTTTCAGGCTGTCCCTGCAGGTTGGGGGGGGGGGGGGGGTAACTGGGGTTGACGAACTTGAGTTACAGCAGCAGTGAAGATGAGCGTGCTTGTGTTTGTACACCATTGGTAACTGTTCAAGAACTGGGAGACAGCTATTGAAATAAAGCGACTATCTTCAGTTAAAACAGCTCTCTGTGCCCACAGATGAACAGCTTCACTTCTGCCTCTGGCCCTCTTACTGAGCTGTTTTACAATGCCACACTCTGTCATCCTGTATAATCTGTCCTTATGATTGAAAGGAGCGCTGAGAACACGTGAAGTTCAAAGACAGACGTACTTAAATGATACGCATTATTAAATACCCTAACGTTGTTTCTAATACTTTGTGTCCTAGGATTCCCAAGGCTTTACAAGATGAATACCTGAGTATTAGGAAGGCTTACGTTAAATCTGGATTGTAGGGAATTTGTATCTTAGATGGAAAACAAGAGAATACTCAACAATAGCATAGGACCATTGCTTTCTCTACTGTGCTTAAACAAAGTCCTTTAATTAAATCCTTGAAACTGTTTAAATGTTTCTTTAAAATTAACTTAAACATGTTCCTTTATAGTTTTTGATGGCTAATATAATTACGTTAAATCATTTTGTATATTAGCATCCATGAAGGTCAAGAAATTAAATAAGTACAAGTGGAGACCTTTATCAGTCACTCTTAAGGTCTCTTGTCCATTTTCCTCATCTGAGTTAATTATGTTCTGAGCAATCCCCCATAGCCCAGCAGTGGCTAACACTAACAGTCCCTCTTCATCATGATCCATATCAGCCACCTATAGCACAATTCTAGGTAGTACGGGACTTTGTGGATTATCCACATTTCCTGTTGCTATTGCATGTGCAGAAAATGATAGTTCTTCATGTAGTGTATGTAATCTCGTTTATTTATTGCTTTACTCCGCACATAAGCATAGGCTGGTTGTGATGGTCTGTGCATTAGTGTGTCCATAGCTGTCTGTGGAGACATACAGCATTTAGCAGTTGAATAGAAAAACAAAACCAAACAACAAATCAATCACTCATTCTTCTGGACCTGTAAGATGGCAATCAAAATAAATACTGCTACATCAAGTGCTGGAGCTTTGTATATTACTTAAAAAATATTTAGTAGGTATATGTAATATACTAAATATATATTTACTCCTCTGTGTTTGTATATACATCTCAAGGTTCCTGATTACATGCTAGCTTTATACCACCTGAGGATGTTGTTAGATATCTCTTTGAGAGTAAAATATTACTTTCTTTATCAAAAGTGGTACCATTGGGAAGGATCAAGGAATTAAATTCTTAAGCAAAGTGGTCACGTCTGTCCCTCGTTCCTGCTTCCCTATGGATCTGGAGTGAGCTTTATTCTGGGGGAGTTATAGGATTGTAACTCTTACTATAGCCAGAACAAAACATAATGGATTATCTCGAATGTGGTCTTCCTCTGCTGTGATGAGTCTTCAGTGAAGAGCCAATTAAAGTAACTTCCCATTTTGCTTTCCAAACTTACTGGTGGCCTTACAAAATGAGGTATCAGGGCGATCGGAGCCACAGCAGTAGGAAGCATGGGTAGCTTTGTCAGTGGTTACGATTATCACTTTATGGCAATTTCCAGAGGAAGTCATGCATGAGTCATAAATTACAGGTTAGTTTAATACTCAAAATATTTTCCCATAAACATATGGATGATTTCTGTTGTTAGGGGTTACCACATTGGGCGGCATTATAAAATTTGCATCCTTGCTTGACTGTCAGTTGAAAATATATTCAAAATATGGAGGGGAGGGAATACTGATAAGGTGTATACAAAGTCCACTGGAAAGTACTAAAACTGTGGCCTAATGCTGAATCAAAGTTGTTACTCTGTGTTGATCTAATCTTTCATATTATCAATGTTTGAAAACCACTAATGAAATTTCTTGGCATTGAACGGCCTCCATCCTGTTTGCTCACTTTGAAAAGGAATCCCAAATAGCTTACAGATGTTTCTTTGTAAAGACTGGAAGAAAGACATTGAAAAATCCCCATGCAGTCATTTTTGGAGAGGCCTGCTAAGTTTGATGCAAGCTTACTTCCCGATGTAAAGTGATTTCAGGGTGTAAACCACTGATGTATTTAACAATTTTGTTTCCGGAGTTTGGAACTTAACTCTGATCTCAAGGTAAAATTTCCTCAAAAGGTGCAAACTTAACAAATCGTCTGCTCCTTAACTCTTCAGTTCCCATGGCTGTTAGTAATTCAGAAACATTGGCAAAACCAGTCTAAACTGTCTTGTCAGATTAAGAGCAGAAATTATTTCTGGTTTGTAGAAGGTGAAGCAGGCACCCTGGTTTATCAATGTTTAGCTCGTGCCAGGGAACAGATTTATGTGGGAGATGACGGGACTCTAGTGTCTGCAAAGTTCTTTTATTTTATGTAAAAAGCAGCTATGAAACATGTATTTTAAAAGAATTACTAAGGAGATTGTGATAGTACTTTCTGTGGCACTAATTATTTAGGAATGTATCAGATTATCTTTTGAAACTTCACTTTCTTTTGTTAGAAATGGTAAAATTTTTTGGCAAATTTTTTCACATGTGGTGGGCTGAGAAGGGCAGACTTCTGCTTTACATGGAATATGGTAAATCTATAAACTTCTATGCAGTTCTTTGAGGATCATTTTCTCAATTTAAACACATGATGGATATCAGAATAAGAACCAATGCCTAACCTTGATATATTGGTAAAAGATATTTTTTTTATTTCAGTGCATGATCACAAATACTTCTAATTGGGAGCAGGTGATTTTTCTTGTAACAGTTCCCACAAAATGTGTTCAGAGGCAAGTTTTTACCAGTAAGGGATCTCTAGCTAAATATTTAATAGATTTAAAAAAAAAAAGTCAAGTGTGGATAAACGTTTTAATAAAAATGTTTCTTTTCTATTTGTATTTCATGCCTTCTGTTATGTCATAGGAGAGCTATTTAAGCAGTACAAAAGCCAGCATGTAAAAATACAGAAAAACAGGAGAGTGAATTTGAAATAGGAATGTTAATGGCTGCTTTGTTAGATACAGAATGACTGAGGGAGAAAGAAAAAACCAAACCAAAGTAATTTTGTTTTGTTCTTGAAGAGTTTTACTGTAACACGGCTATTTTGCCTTGAGGCTGTTGAACTGATGGCTTCAGTCAAATTGTTAGCTCCTAGCACATCAAAAACATCTCTGATGGTTTAAGATGTCACTGCTTCTATACTGGATGTTATTGCACCTACAGCAGAATTAGCAGTCAAAAATCCATATTAAATTTTCTTAAAGCTTTCTTCAATTCTTTCAAGCAATTCTTTAGTCTTCCATAAAACCCAATAAAATAAAGGGAAGAAAAGTTTGTAGAGTGAAGGACTAAGGCCACTTGGTAGGCGGCTTCATAATTCGAGTTCTGCTTGTCTTTTAATTTAAAACCTAGAGCTTTGGTCGGTAACCGTCTCTGCACAGCCTTCACTCTGTATCACTGATGTATCACTCTCTCATGGCTCTGTGTGTATAGCTATAAAGAGTATTACTGAATTTGCAAAATAAAATGATCCGAAGATCAAAACGAAGAACACCTATGCAGCCTTTTTTTTTTTTTCTTTTTATGTGATGATGGTTCTTATTTAATGATTACATGCTGGGTTTTCGGGAAGGTTACTGCCATATTCAGTGATGTGACACAATTTCATTGCATGTTCTCAGATGCCATTTACTGGTATTTAATACTTTTTAAAACTTGCAAACTTCTGTCAGAGGGCAGGATTTCTAATTTCCGTATGTTTTTTTTTTCTGTGCTTCCCATCACTGTGTTATGCAAGTGCTCTACACAAATGGATTAATTTATTTTCACAGTGTTCTTTGTGGTCAGAGCTTCATGGTATTCCTTTTTTCTTAGTGCGCTTGAGACTTAGCAAGTGATACCAGGGTCAAATGTATCCCTGAGTTTGGTCATCTAACATGTGTCTCTCAAAGGTTTAATGCTTCTGAACCATTAGCTGTGGCTGCGACCTTCCATGCCCAGTACCTGTTGGTGATAGCTGCTTCTGCACATCTGGCAGGCACCATGAGGGTAGGGTGTTCCCAAAGAAAGACAGAGGCAATTTAGAAGTAGAAATTAATTCTGGAGCAGAAACATCCTTCAAAAGTGGGTTGTGGGTTGGTTTGTGGTTTGAGGTTGGGCTTTTCTGTTGTTGTTGGGGATTTTTTTTTGAGGATAATCAGGTATCTTCACTCGGAGACCATGTTTTCTCTTTCTGGAGTTCACTAAATCGTGTAATGCCCGGCTTTTGCCATGAGTGTTAGAAAGGCCCTAGAAATTACAGTTACCCTGGTTACACAAACAGGGGAAACCCATCTCATCCAACAGTGGGTGGGACGGGAGTCCTGGGGAAACGTATAATTGTGTTAGACGTGCACTGTGAGCAGCCTGTAAGGGGGAAGTGCTGGTGTGTAGGGGCAACCTCACCTCTGGCATTTTCACATTTTGAGTGTTTGACTTTGCCACCTAAGTAACGTGTTTTGACCACAGTTTTAGGGGAATTGTTTTCTACGTTAGAAAACAAACCAACAGCAGTTTGTGACATGACGCTGCACTCTGTGCATCACTGCAACCTCTCTCCCAGACTGTTAAGCCAGTTGCTGTTTCCCCCAACGCCTGACTCTGGTTCACCTCTGTTCTGCACTGATGTTGTGCCATTCATCTCTTGCTTGGACAGTCTTGATTCACTGAAAGCAGAGGAGGCAGAGGCTCCCTGCTCTCTGTTTGGGTGATTGGGGTGCAGCCTGCTGCATCCTGGCGTTGTGGTTGGAGGGAAGGTCATCCTCTCTGGATGTGCCCAGTGCCATCAGAGTCTCTGAAGGACATGGTTAAAATCAGTGCCTTCTGCTGACCTAACGCACCTGCAGTTTTTTAGAGGCCTGTAAGTTGGCCAAATGTGAGCTTTTTTTTCACTGTGTTGGCAGAAAGCATGTCTGTCACAAAAACCTATTCTGTTGCCCATCTTGAAATTTGGCTGTTAAAAAAAGTCATCCTAACTTTTTAAAAATCTTTGGCAAAACACTGTATCTCATTGTACTGGATCTTCAGTCTTATTCTTGGAAGAGGGATTGGTTTCTGGAGAGTTATGATTTGATGCTGAAGTTTACAGAACTAATTAGATACTTTGGAAATTTCAGCCTGCTGGATGGGGGAGGGGTTTTGAGCTGAAAAAATAAGGTATTGGCCAACTGTTAGAGTAGACTTTTTGCAAGCAGTCTAAGAAGTGTAGCAGTTGACTTTAGTTTGGCAATCCTAAAATTCTTTTTAAAATGACAATTAATAAAACAATTACATTTCTACAAAGAAAAATGTTGGAGTACATAGCACTGCATGTTCAGTGATTTTGATGAAGGAAAACAAAACAGAACGAGTCTTAAATGAGTCAGGCTCAAAAAACTGACCTGAAGGGGAAATTACAGAAACGAATAAACCTTCTGCGACTGATTTGCCAACAGTTGCCGTAAGCTTAACTAACGTGGTCTGGTTGGAGCTTATTTAGGCGGATGGCAGGAGGTGCGCCCGGGAGCGGGAAGCAGTTAGGTGCGAAGCCTCTGTCCCTCTGCCCGGCACCGGCTTTCAGCAGAGGTAAGGCCAAGAGGTGGGGAGATGTCAGAGCCCCTCCGGCCGCCTCTCCTGCCCCCGGGCTCTGCCCCAGCGAGCTGTGAACCCAACCGCTTGACAGGTGGTGGAGGGAGGGAATCAGGGTTTGTGTGTGTGTTTTCCTGCAGATGGTTGTAGAGTTACCAGATACGCTTTGTTTACCAAATGTTAATGGTTTCTTGAGGAAATAGCTCTGTGCCTTCTGGAGCAGAGTTTCATAACTGAGTGCAATAGTTAAAGCTCAACAGATTGCATTTTTAAACGTTGTCTCAGTTGTGACTAATTAAGAGGCCAGCTAACTCACATTGCTCAGGAACAGCTATAGCTGCAGTGACTTGAAGTGCACCTGCAGACCTACTTTTTGTGGTCCTTGTAGATTATAAAATGGTTAAAGAAAGCATGATGGGTTCTAGTTTTACCCTGACCACTTTAAATCATCACGTGATTTTAAGATTGAAATTGAGAAGTGCTCCCAATGTCGTTGCTGCCACTTTGCAAATGGAACTGACAGGTACGGCTCAGGTTTTAGTAAAAATAATTAACTACTACTTGATACACTTATCTCAGTAGTTGTAAGGACAACATGTAATATGTTTTGGTCTTTTTCTGCTTCAGTTGCACGTCGGTGTGGAAGGCTCACTGAGCTCGAACAATGAAATAAAATCTGTCTCACCTTTCACGAGTTAAAGTTTAAACAGCGAGGGTTAACTATCTACAGACCGGGACTAAAAAAGGAGGTTTCTTAGCTTTGCACCTGTCAAGTGCTGCAAATAATTGCTGTTCTAAAGCCAAAAACCCAAAACACAAGCTGTACAGCAGCTGCCAAGCCCAGCGTGTCGGGTATACACGGGTACCTGGGCTGAGCGGGTTGAGGAAGACGGAGCCTTTGGTGTGCAAAGTTGAGATGTGTTTTTGTCGTGTGGAAACCATGGGATACAGGTGTGGTGTTTGCACTGGAGGGAAGAGCCGAAGCAGTCACGAGGGGGGTTGCACTCAGGCGGGAGGTAGCGAAAGCTTTGCTGTAACTTGAGTTGAATATGGCTCAAAGCGTTTTTCCAACCGTCTCAGCTGGGCTCGTAACTCTCAGTCTCTCCCCTCACGGACCCCCCCTCGGTTATGTCTTCTGGTCAGAGGTGTGTAGCCTCCCTCCACGGTAATGAGCCACGTTAAGAAAATTATACGTGTTTTCTCCACTCTCATGTAACAGGAATGAGCGGACGACGCACTAACACTTTTTTTTTTGTAGACGTGAATTGGCCCCCTTGTTTTGCTGAAATTAATGAGCCATGTGGTGCTTTGTATTACAGGAAATCCATTATTGAGCACTTCAAAATTGAGCAAAAACAAAAAAAGAAAAAGCAGACACTGGAATTTGAATGCTACTCATGGTTTAGTTCAGCCCTAATCGATGAGGTTTTTAAAGTTAGAAAGTTTTTTTGTGACTTCTAGAAGTTTCTGTGTCAGTTGGAAAACAAAACATTGCAGTAACCCGTTGGTACTGAAAGAAAATTTAAAACTTAAAATAACAGGACTGGTGGTAATTTGCATATGGTGGGGCTGAAAGCTGAATTACCCCCAGGAGTCCTTGGTTAAGGCATGCATTTGCAGCAGCTTAAGCTTTATCCTGATAATTCATTTTGATATTAAGTTTTTTACATAACTCATTTTATATTTCCTTGGACAACACAGGTAATTTTAGGATGCATTATTTAAAGAAACAAAAAAGTGAAGTTGTCTGATAAATTTGTTGTAATTGCTCGTATGAAACAAACAAACTGCATCAAGCTTTTGCATGGAAATAAGCTGTTAGTCCCCTTACCTACACTAGGACTTGCTTTTTTTTTTCTATGGAAAATTACACAAGTTTTAGTAAGTAATGGAACATGACCAAACAGTGTCTCAGGTGGGCTGAGAACACCTGGACCCCAAAAGTGAGGTGGCTCCATAAATATTGGCTCTTCATGTGGAGTTTCTTACTGTATCTTCAAAAGCTTGGCTTCTAGAACGGACAAGAAAAGGAAACTGGGTTTCTGCTGTTGCGACAGGACATGAGGGAAAGGGCAGCTGTGCCCTCTAAAGGGTTTTTAGCTGTAAGTGACCCAACTATAGGTGATATGGGATCAACACAAATGTTCAAGACTGTGAAATCACAAGTGTTCTACCTAGATGCCTGGCTGTGGCTTTGTCTGGTAGGCTGCTTGGAAGCATCTTCCATGCAATAGATTATCTTTGAAGCTAGCATAAGTTTTAAAAATGAGGGTACTAATAGAATTGAGACCTTTAGAAAGAAGACTGTACTTATGTACTTAATTGCATTTTGTATAATCAGCATCTAAGAAATACTAATGAAATTTTCTGCTCTTTGAGGAAGGAAAGTCTCATCAGTTTTGTTTTAAGAGTGTTGCGGTCTAGGAGAATCAAGGAATTAGGAGAAGTTGCAAAGGTCCCATAGGAAGTTGGTGAAAGAGCTAGGAAATCGACCTAGCTTAGTAGAGTCCCACTGCGATGCTTAATCCAGCAGCAGTAAGTTATTGTGGGTTTTTTTTACACGTCTGTGTGCCAGAGCTTGCAGCTGAATCCAGTCATGATTTTAAGACTCTGAATTGTATTGTTTATTCTTATTTTAAAAGAAAAACAAAATCACAGGAGAAATTTCTTTGTCTTTGCTAATGTGTATTGAAGGATCTTGTATTTGCTTCATGCTAAGAAAAAGCCACTTACGGTCTTTTTACTGCAGGTTGCTTGGCTAGTATTTGTTATCATGTTAATCTTGTGCATCTTGTTAAACTGGTAGTTAAATTGATGCAAAAGCTGTATGTAGACATATGTAGAAGAGCAAAGAAACTTGCGCTGTTGCTGGTCTGTACAGTCACACGCTCCTGTGGCTGCTGGCTCTTACATCCTCTGTTTCTTCTTGCTGTTTTAAGCCAGTTTGCTGTCTTTTCTTCACACCGTAATGCCTATAAGACGTGGATGCTGTGTTTCGGTATGTTCAGGCAATTCAAGGACAGCAGAGTCCTGTTTGCATTGCTGCTGTTGCTCAGTGTCTCAATGCAGTAAAGTGAGGTGTGAAGCCACATCACTCTTAATCTCCTCATCATCCTTGGTGGACTGTTATTATTATGTTACGGAACTCAAGCATCGGTCAAAACTGTACCCCTTCTCCATAGATTTAGTATTTCAGTGTTAAGCAGTTTATGTAGGTCTATGACTGTACTTTCAGTTAGATATGGGTGAAGCTTTTTTCTCCTCTGTCATTGTTTTAGGACCATGTGGTCCATGTGTGCCATTCCCGTGTTATAGTTATAATAGGGCAGCCTTGCCTGTACACTGATACTCTCACTGCACCAACCCACAATTTTTGGTTATACAGATAATAAATATAAGTTGATTATAAGATTATTAATTTTGAATTTATGGTATCAAGCACTTCATGTCTGGCTATTTGCTACATGTTTTTTTACAGGGAGAATTTAACATAACAGTCAGCTAGTCTTAACCTTTCATACTTGTAACAGTGTCAGACCTTCCAACTCTGTGCGCTTAGGCAAAGATAAACTACATACTATAAATCTTACTCTGTTTGCTAGTTTTGTAATTAATAGTGACAGCCTGGTCATTCTTAAGTGGTTCTTTGAAGGTGCATGGTCGTAATTCATGTATCAGTGGGGCTTCTTGGGTGTTGATGCTGTTTAACATTTTTTTCATCAATGTGAATGATGGGATGAAGAGCATCCTCACCAGGTTTGCAGATGACACCAAAGGGAGGAGAGTGTTTGATGGCACAGCAGCCTGTGATTGAGTGGGACCTCAGCAAGCTGGAGGAATGGACCAACAGAACCTCCTGAGGTTCAGTGAGGACACGTGTACCTTGAATAAAACAGCCCCATGTAACAGCGTGTGCTGGGAACCGATTGTCTGGGGAACAGCTTTGTGTTGGGGGTGGTGGTGTTTGTTTGTGTCTTTTTTTTTTTTTTTTTTTAAAGAAAATAAACCTGGTGGACACCAGGTTGAGTCAGCAGGCTGCCCTTGCAACAGTGATGTCCAGTGGCTCAGGTGCATTAGCAAGAGTGCTGCCAGCAAACTAATGGAAGCGCTTATTATTGCTGACTGCTTGTGAGCTGGAAAACTGAGCCCCGTTTTGGACTCCTGAAGACAAAATGCATATCAAAAAGCTGGAGGGAATCTGTCAAATGGCTGCTGAGATGACTGGAAGGCTGGAGATGAGTTGTCATTGCTGTCTTCAACTGCCTAATTTGTAGCTACATAGAAGATGGAACCCAAATTTCCTCAAAGGGTCCCAGTGATAGGACAGGAGGCAGAGGTCTGGCACCAAGAGCTTGATGTAGTAATGGGAACAATGGGAGTAATGGTTTTACTGTAATTCTGACTCGTTACAAAGGAAAAAATGATCATGGCGAGAGGGGTTAGGTAGCAGGAACAGGTTGCCTGGAGAGGTTGGTATTCATCTTTGGGGAGTCTCCATCCTCAGATATGCTGAAAACTCAACTGGGCAACTCTGGATTTCGTTACTGAACTTTGGAGTTAGCCCAGCTTTAAGCAGATGTTGGAACTAGATGGGAAGTTAAGGGGGACTCTGGAGATCCCATTTGACCAGAGTTTTTCAATGGTTCTTTACAGATACCTTGTTGAGGAAGGGTTTTTGGAGACATCTTTTTATATGACTACATTAATTTGTCTGTGCCAAGGCATATATAACAAAAACTTGGTTTTGGAGGCCAGGAGACTGTTTCAATCTAGCTCTAAAATGTGTGTATGTATGTTACTTAAAGTGACTTTGGGGGGGGGGGGGGGCGCTCGGGGAGCTTAGTTGACTCTGAACAGGAGAGGACTTTTTGTTTTCTTTCTACTTCACTAATGTCTAAAGAGCAGAGCCAACAAGAACTGGTTTGGAAAACAATGCTTTTACAAATAGAAATGCTCTCAGTGACAAACTACTTGTTTGCTCACACAGCTAGTCTGGAGCACTGCTGTTCCCTTGTTTGTTTTTGTTCAAAAGTCCAGATATTTGTAAATATTGTCTCTGTCCTTTTCTTAGGAAAAGAGGGTAGCAGGATAGAAGCATATACACTTTCAAATGCTCTTGTTATTGAGTAAGGCCAGAGTGCCATGTTTATAATGCTGGCTAGGAGGCACGATGGTAAAATTGAAAAAAGTTAAGCCAAAAAAAAAAAAAGAGAGCAGGATCAGTAAACAAGATAATTGTTAACTATTTACAGAGATTTTCTTCCTAAAAGTACAATTTCTAAACCGAAATTACTTAATCCTTAAAGCAGGAATTTCAGAGAATTATTTGTAAATTTACTGTTTTGAGATTTTTGCATCTTGAATGTTCAAGTGCTTTCCATCCCAGTTTCAGGAGGAGACAGTGGTAGCTCTAAAGGAGACAGTTGGACTAGATGATCATTGTAGGTCCCTTCCAAATGAACTATTCTAAAATATTCAATACATCTTTAACCCTTTGTAAGCTTGTTTCTGCCTCTATGGCTAGAGAATTTGTTTCCTTAAATGTTCACAGATATGAAAGCTCTTAGTCTGTCAAGTTGGTGGGGTTTATGTTGTCCATTCCCTTCTCTTTTCTGAGTCAAGGATTATGCAATCCTGCCTTTCAGCATTGTCTCCAAGGTAATCTCCTGTGTGTCTGGAATATAATCGGCTATTGGTATTGAATCCTTTGTTATGGGCTGACGTCAAAGTAGGAGCTTACTCCTAGATTTTTACGGCTGCTCCTCCATCTTTTGGTACTTAGAAAATAAGGGTTAAAAGGAAAAAAGTCGGTGTGTGTTTGTGTATCCAGCCCTCAAGGACAGGTGGCTGATCTGATCTGACATGCTCTTAATGATTTAAATGCAGTGAGTGACTGACGAGCTTGACCTGAGGCTGAAAACTGCAAGCTGGCCTGCCGGCTCTCTTTCCTTGTAAGCACCGTCAGACTGCAGCTGTACCCGAGACGGCGCTTTGGAGCGAGCCCGTACGTAATTAGCTACACACATACCCCTCCGAGAGGTGCAGGGGTACGAGTCACTTGACAAGGGTAGAGACTATGTGAGACAGTCTCTTGCTTTTTTCCTGTCTGTACTAAATATGGTTAAAGGTACTACCATGTTTCTCACTTTCTTCTTTATATCTTTGTGCATGAAAGTGCTTTGCTGTAATGTCCCCGGGCATTTGTACAACTTATTAAAGCATATCAGCAGAATACAGTTAAAAAATGACTCTCTTCAGGATCAAAGGAAGATATTTGTGTGCACCTCAAGCTACAGTCTAGGCAAGCGGCTTTAAGCCCTGTGTCTTGTAAGCAAGTGTCCTCCTGTTTTTGTTGAACTAGTGCATGTCTAGCCTTACAGTGGCAAGTGATAAAAGGCAATGTTGGGCTGAATCTGCACAGGTGTGCAAACACAATGTTTGCTTACTCTGTTTGCTGCAATCTGAATCCTTCACTACTCAAAGTATTTGTTTTCCCTGGAAAACTACATTGCAGTGTAACATGTATAACACCATATTAAATATCGCATAATAGGTAGGTTGGTTGATCACTGGGAGAAAAAGGGGTGATTTTTTTTTTTTTTTTTTGGCCAGGCAGACTAAGTGTAGCTAACAAACTGCAAGACCACCCCACTTCGATATAGGGCTAACGTACATTGCATAAACACTTGTGCTATTTCCACTGGAATTTTGTCTTGCTACCATTACCTTGGGGAAAAATGACCCTTGCTACAGCTTAAGAAATGCAAGAATTGCATTGTTCACCCCTGCAGCTAAGGCTTGTTAACAGCTACAGGCCAGCTCTGGTGAGTGTGTAAGTACGTTGTGGTTAAGCATTGCTGTTAGCCTCAGAGAGGTTGTACCGCTCTGTTTTTCGTCAAGTGTGTGAAAGGAGTGAAACGGGAATGAGCTAGTTACGACTCATAGCTGCGAGCAGCTCTCTCTCCCCTCCCTCCTATGACCTCAGCATTACCAGGGGGAGCCCTAAAAGTTTGCAAAGGCAGTGTGCCCTCAAAGCATCTTCTTTTCCTCGGTCTTAGGTCCTCTTTGCTTGACCCACCCAGGCTGAGGGTTGTGGAGGAAAGACTGGGTCTTCCGCATGGGTTCCTAGTTGGGACAGCGGGAATACAGCCTTTGTTCCCACACTCCCCTCTGCAGCCCTTGTTTTATAAACTCTCCTATACAGTTTCTCCCAGTTACCAGAAGTTATTGTATAAGTAACAATCCTAGGTATACTCATGCAACACCGAGACATTAATTTCTTAACAAGAAAAAAACGACTGGGCATTCACTGTTGTGTGGTTTTTTTCTTTTTCTTTTTTTTTTTTTTTTTCTGAAAGAGAGATAAGTGCTATCTGACTTGAAATAAGTACAGTCTTTTTTCGACTTGGCTTGGGTATCTGACAGAGGAGTGTGATAGTGTCTTAATGTAGCAAACACTTTATAATGTTCAATTTTGTTACACTGCGTTGCTAAAAATTCTGCGGTATGGATCTGGATACCAAAACTGGGATAAAAATTTCTTATTAGAATAACAATTGAAATGTATATAAATATTTTATCTGTAACAGGTGAGGAATTGAAGAATATAATCTGGTTTAGTACAGTGATTCGTTATTTCAACGGTACTCATGTATTATACATTTCCATTAAATAGCAAGGAGATTACATAACCGTTTTAAATTATCCTTTTGAGCCGATGCTTCTTGTACTGAGACAGGTAGCTACTAGAGTAAGAGGAATGGAAATTAGTAGTATTGCAGTGGGAAAGCAACAGATTGAAGACATCAAAAGCAATACAAAATGCTAGTAACAATATTCTTTTTCTGATACCATGTAATTTTGCATATTGTTACTGCCTCTTCATGCGAAGCAAGTGTTGATTGTTCTCATATTAGTAAGCTTATTTTAGAAAAGAAAAAAAAAATCCTGATGTATTTTTAGGGGTGTAAGAGGAGTTCAAGCTTCTGCCTCTGACTTTCCATCCTTTAGCTCTTTCTCCTAGGTAGTAAGCTTTTTAGTTCATGGCCTCTTCACTTCTGCAAGTGGTGAGGCCTTTTATTTAAAAATAAATAAGAAAAAAATCAAGAAAACAAAATCCCAAACCAGACAGTACCTTGTAACCAGGGATTCAGATTATTTTTAGGCATTAGTGTTTGCATATCAGACTTTTGTCACATCAGTTCAGCAATGTCATATTACTAAAAATATTACAAGCATAGCATTAACCTTTACGAAGTAGATTCAAAATGCCGTTTCACATTTGAAAATAGTAATGCCAGTATAAGACTGGAAGATGTTTTTCCCTGAGTCCCTGTCTGAGAACTCCTGGAGGGAGAAGAGGGGAGTGTGGAAGCGTGACTGTGGCTGGGATGGCCGCTGTGCTGCCCCCGTCCCCCTCGAATGACCCGTCTGGGAGTATTACGGTACACATTTCACGTGCAAGTCTAGTGGAATTATATTACCAATCAGAGATGCATTGAAGTAATTGAGTATTTTGGTGGGAGTTTTTTTTGTGGTTAGCTCTCTCCTTCTGTTTATTGAGACTAGCATAATTGTAATGGCTGACTGTTTTTCACCACTTCAGGTGAACCAAGTAATCTTCCCTTATGGTGCACAGCAAAGCATGTAAGCCAAAAAATTCCTTTCCCATTTAAGGTTAAAAGTAGCTGATCACAGTTGCTTTGAGTTCAGACAGATAAGACATCAAGCAGGTAAAAGTAGTTTGAACATACTATATTTTAACATGTGAAGCATAGGTTGCACTTTGTAGCTTTTCTCTACAGCTAGTGTTTCCCAAACTGCTTCTCTGAAACGGCAAGTGCTGGATTTTCTCCCAGAGCCTGAGCAGGGGATGATGGGGAGCTTCCCATTTAAGGTTAAAAGTAGCTGATCACAGTTGCTTTGAGTTCAGACAGATAAAGACATCAAGCAGGTAAAAGTAGTTTGAACATACTATATTTTAACATGTGAAGCATAGGTTGCACTTTGTAGCTTTTCTCTACAGCTAGTGTTTCCCAAGCTGCTTCTCTGAAACGGCAAGTGCTGGATTTTCTCCCAGAGCCTGAGCAGGGGATGATGGGGAGCAGCACGGCGGCTGCTGCGGCTGCCTGCCCCCTCGCCGATTTGGGGCGGTGGGACCCTGGCTCAGGTGAGCGGCCGTCGGGGCTTCCCGGGTTGGGGCTGCTGCTGTTATTATATATATAAGAAGTAACTGAAAGATGATCTGGCTAGCAATAGTCCCATGTCCGTTTGTCATAAAATGTTTGAGCCATCTGTTGCTAGAAGAACTACACCAGTCTACCACCTGGTGCTTTACTGAGCCTAGGGATTTATTCCAGATAAGCACTGGTTTACTTAATAAATATTGAAAGGGAAAAAAAAATGGAGAAGGGGGGGTATGAGGGGAAGATGAGGGCTGTTTTCCTCTGTTTTATTGAGTGCTGAGTAATACCATTTGGATCATTGTCCCCTTCTATGGTTCATGTGTCACTAAAACCCATTTTCTTTTCATTTTGAAAATTGAGGATGAAGAGTAACGTTAAACAGATACAACCCTACACAGGGATTGGTATAAAGTTCTGAGCAGCGTATGATTTAATTTGGAGTTGTGGATGGCCACCTGCTGTACTTTTGTTCTTGTGGCAATCTGGCAAGTGGCTGCGCTGTTTTGGTGCTTTTATTCGATGGGTATGTTAGGAACCATGCAGGAGAGCTGCAGACTGCCTGGGTTGGCGCAGGCTGGTGGAGCACTTGGCTAATAGCACCTTGAATGGGGGGAAAAAGGGGGAAAAAAAAAAAAAAAAAAAAAAAGAAATCAACCCCAAACTCCTAGAGTTTTTTTCAGTCATCACCACAAAATGTATCACTGTGTTACTATCACATACAGGCAAATTATAACTTCATCGTAGGCTAACTTACTTCCTTTTGCTAATCTTTAAAATGACAAGGACTGCACTACTCTCAGGTAACGTAATTCCCAAGGCGGTGCCAGCACCTGCGGCGTGTGCCCCCGGGAGCTGCACTGCTGGGGCCGCAGGGGGCTGCAGGAGCAGTCGGCTTCTGCTTCGAGGTGTTGGGAGTGGGCGCAGCTCAGGGCAAGACATGTCTCTTGATGTGGGATTTGTTTTGTTTTGTTTTGTTTTTTTAAACTCAGAGTATTTATGATATGTCCTTCAGAGAAAGCAAGTAACACTGTGTTCTCCATCAAGTCGTTTGGATAAAAAACCCAGCCTAGGTCTGGCAGCTGCAGTCTGCTGGTGCAACCCTCAGCTTCCTCCCGCTTCATTCTTTCACAGGCAAGTTTTGGTGCCCCCAGTAATGTGGGAAATGAATGTGGGACTTATTTAAAAGTTAATAGGTTTGTAATTTTTTTTACCATTACATTCTGGTTTTTTATCCAATTGGTGCTGGGCTTTTTTTGAGGTTGAGTACTGGTTAGAAAGCCAAAAGATGGGTGGGAAGAAGCACCCAATTGTGTAATTTGCTGAAAACTTTATCATAAAGTGCTAGATATAGAAAAAGGGTTTTTTTTGTAGTGTGTTATGTTTACATTTATGTAAGAATGGGAAAAGCATTTACTGCAAAACAAGCACTGAAGGAAAGGTATACACACCTGAAATCCTTCCACTGCAATAAATAACACAATTAGTTTCAACCTAATGTTTTGGTTTTGGCAGTACATTGGCAGTATTATGTAGCCTGTATTCAGATCCCGATAATTTGAAATGAGTCTTCTTCGTCTAGTTGTCTTTTAGGCTACAGAAACAATGTGATTTTTGGCTGTGGAGGCTAATATTCTTTTCCTAGGACATGCTGTCAGAAACAAGGAGGAAGACTGTACAATACATACTCCTATTGCCATTTGAAAACTTATTTACACTTGCCTGTTGTGATTTTTAAAAGTATGTTATTGACAGATTTCTGTAATTTTAAAAGCAGCAGCAAACTACTGTTGTGTGGGGTTTTATTTTCTTTGTTCCTGTTTTTTTTTTTTTTTTAAGGAGTTCTTGCTTACAGGGACCAAAATTAGATACTTTAAAAAAAATCATGTGTTGAGCAACTATCAAAAATGCATTCCTGTGTCAGCTTGTTAACTGTCAAATGCTGGCCCCTTGTATTCTTGTTTCCAACATTATGAGACACATCCTGGAATCTGCTTGAGTCAGTTCTGTCTGCACTGAACTGGTTGGCATTTAAGTAGCTTTCACCCCTGGTGTGGATATGGATTGTATAAACAAACAATGTTTTAGCCTTGTGTAGGATGTCAAGGCATTTCATAAATTGCCCATTCGAAGTTTGGAAGCATCCCATTTGTTAGATCAGATTTTGCCCCTTCCCTGCGTTCCTGCTGTGTACCCCGTTTCCCAGCTTTGGGAAGCAGTGGGTGAAATAAGCGGCTGTGAGAATGGGCTTTTGATACATGAGTGCCGGCAGTGCTACAGCTATTTCTGCGGTAGAAGTACCGTACCTTGAATTATATCAGCTCGTCAGCTACTAACTAAATCACTCTGCAGGGCTGTCTTTTGTAACACAAGACGGTGTAGCCAGCGGTACCTCAGCTTGTTTCAAAAGGAGTTGACTTACAAACTGGAAGCAGTCGGCTGCAGCAAAATCCTGCCCTGCTTCTCAGGATAATTTAGTGTATGTGGAGCGTATTGATGGTATGGCTGGGCTGCTTCCAGTACCTGCTGTAGCCCCTTGAAAGCTAGGTAGTCTGATAGCATGGCCTCTGCAGCCCCCGTGTTTTGAAGAATGATGAGTTTCACACGAGGAACTTGAGTGCACTCAAAGCAGCTAAAGATTGGTGTGGAAATAAATCCTGACTGAACTCTGTTTCTCACAGCTTGAGCTCACCAGTTTTCCTTAAGATGAAAACTGAGAATATGTTCAAACAAGAAAAAAAGCTTTTGTGGTAGTAGTTTTGTTTTGTTTTGTAAACCATGAGTATAGTTAGGTACAGGAGAAGCATAGTATGGGTAAGATACTAAAATTTTAAGGTGTAGGCAGCTAACATTGCTGTTTTCAGAAAAATTGACAATTTTCTTAAACTATTTGTTGAAAAAAGAACCCTGTTTGTACTAAGGATTATTTAAGCTGGAGAAATCTATTAAAAGCACTTGAAGTGCACTGGGGTGGATATGGAAAAACGTGCTACAAGTACTTGATAACACAAAAATTATGAACAATTTGATAATGCAGGCCTGTACCTCGGTTCTGTAGTGCTGAACTGTAACTCTAGTTTAAAAATGTCTAGTTGATTATTTTGAGGAAAAAGAAATAATTGGGAAAACTCTTCCTTTTCATTGATACTGACATCTTGGAAATGCTTGCATGAAGTTAAGTCTGCACTGCAGTTAAATCTGCAGTCTTCATGAAGCGGTACATGTATGAAGACTGTACGTTTGATACATGCTCAGCATCTTTAAGGACAATTTACCATTAAGAGTCCATGGTCCATTTTTCTATAACACACTGGGAAGGGTACAAGCAGCGTGCCTGGGCTCAACTAAGCTGTTTTTTGGTATGTAGACGTTGTTAATAAGCTTCATGGAGGTGCTGTCACGTGTGGACTCAGGAAGGAGAGTATGCCTGTCTGTTTTCTGGGTGCTTCTCTGAGTTTTTCCTCAGGTAGCTGTGAGTTTTCCATCTCAGACTCTCTGAGCTTGAGGTCTGGCCTCGGGGAAAGGAGTTTGCCAGCTGGCTGGAGCCAGAAAATTGACAACTCTTCCTTTGCTCCCTTATGCATTTTTGGTATTTTCTCTGGACAAGAGAATGTCTCTGACACTGTCTCATTTCCGAAAAGTTTTCTTTGATTTAACCTTGTAAAGTTAAATCAGTCATGTGAGGCGAGTAAAATGAAGCCCAAGTTACTTAAAACCAAACTCACTCCCTCTTCAATGCAAAGAGTTTCGTTCGCCCCTCACATTGTATCAGAAACTGCATATTGAAGGAGATTGGTTTACTCATCACTTTGAACGTTTGCCAGTCATCTTTCTGAGACGGAGGGTTTGTGCAACACTCGGGCAGTGAAAGTCTGAATGTGGTTCATTTTATGTTAGGCAGTTTTTTTGGCTCCGATGGCTCCAATGTTGTAACACAGTTAAAGGGAAAGTTTTGTCCACTGAACTGGAAAAAGTTGTAGCCAGTCTGTCTCTTCTTTCGTGCCATGCGAGGCCGGCTAAATTTTAACAACAGCATGATGGTCTGGATTTTGGAACATGGTTTTGGTTTTACTGCTTGAGTGACTTTGAACAAGTCACTCTTTGCTTTTTGGGGTTTTAAAATTGCGATAAAGAAGGATATCCACCTCGTGGATGTGAGCTTAGAAAAATGATTCTTGGCCAAAAGAACGGTTTTATGATCCTTGGATGAAAGGTGGTATGTAAAATGCAAGGCAGCATTATTCTGAGCCCGTTCTTTTAATAACAAGCGAGCTGATTCTATCATGCAATGGGATCGCTGGCTCTAGCATATCATGACATGCTGAAACATCTTGCTATGTATGCTTACCAGGCTAGCTTCCATGTATGCACAGTGGTATTGAAGTAGAGCCTTCTGGTAGGGTTCTTACTGAGACAGAGGGGCATCAGGTTATTCCCAGACACCGTGACTTGTCAAGGGATGTTTTATGAGATTTTCTTTTTTTATTTTATTTTTAACAAGGAATGCATTAACTCATATTTTGCGGCAGTTAACTCTTTTACTAACAGCGAAATTCATTAAACTTCACAGCATGCTGTAGGTAGTTGAGAAGATAATTACAGCTGCTTGCTTGGGAACAGAGCAAATAGCCTTCAGAAGGTGGGCTTTTCAGGCGCTGACTTGATTATATTTCCACTTGCCTCTGGCATGGTTTCTAGCAGACTTATCTTTTTTTTATTATCGTGCCAGAAAACAGCTTTTGAAATATGCAATTTTATGTTAACTTTGCAGTTTCCCCATCTGTCCCATTGTTCAAATTTGAATTTATTAACTCTTCCAAAATAAAAAGTTCATAGCTTCCATTAGTATGCCTGTATTCTCCAATGCCATACTATCAAACCGGGCAGAGAAAGTCAGGATTAGTGAATTTTGTGTTATCTATGTGTATTCTCTGTTTATGTAGATAAGTCTAGTGAAAGTTGCAGCTATAGTGATGACTGCATCAAAACCTCTTTGTGAACAATTATACAAATTTTAAATTGTTAAGATTACTGTGCTTTTTTCCTCACTCATACTAATAACACTTAGTAGATCGCAGAGCTCTAGCTAGAGCTTTAGACAAACTTATGGATAAGAAGGCCATATCCTTTTTGAACTGGTTTTAAGATTTCAGCTTGCCTGTTACTGCAGTGTGTAAATGCAAATGCATCTGGAAGATGACCCATGCAGACATAGCTGGAGATGCAAGCTCACCATCGATCTGTTGGTCACCCTTCGATTTTGCAAGCCAGAATTGCTTATGGTCAAGAGATGTGTTCTTTCCTCTTCTACCTATGCCCTCCCTCCATCTCGTGTACGTTGCTTGGTGGCTCTTCTGTTTACTCGCTCTGACCTCTGGGAAATGAAGACAGAAGATCATGCTTTATGAAAGTAATCTAAAAAATCTCTTTTTCTGTCATCTGCTTTCTCCTTAATGATAATCCACAAACTCTGGAATCTCTAGAGGCCAGCTTTTCAAATCTGCAAGATAAAATTGAAGCACTTACAAATTCCCGATTAGGCACAGGTTTTCATGGTGGTGGTGAGTGAATATGCTCTTCACCTGAATTATTTTTTTTCTTCTTATGGATTTGTTTTCAAGCAACACAAATAACCAACATGGTCCGTTTGAAAATGGTCACTGTTGAGCATGACTCTCGGCAGCTGTCCCCACTGGAAATTTCAGTTTTCGTATGTACCAGTGGTGTGTTGACTTAATACAATGGTGATCATAGCTTCTCTCATTTTTAATTGCTTGCCTAAACCAAATTATAATTATCAATTTTGGCTGCTTTTGAGTGGGGACGAAGAGAAGGCAGGAGGCAGATGTATGACAGAGAGAGATTAGTAACTGGATAAAAAAAATATCTGTATTTCTGTAAGTTAAAAGCAAACAAAAAGCTGTCTGACGATAGAGTCAAAAGGAAGTAACTCTGGCCACTTTTTCTTTGAGTTTTACCATCTTACTGTTCCCTCATCAGTAGAATTCCTGGCATCTGTTCATAGTCTCTACTTGTATTTATTTCTGTGAGATGCATCATTTTCTTGATGGAGTGGAGTGCCGACAGCTGTAGCTCAGGGGCCGGGCAGGGCCGGCTCCGGTGCAGAAAGGCGACAGCCCCCAGCACAAAACGCACCAAGAAATTTTGTTGTCTCGTGATCAGACGTGGGAGTAAATCTATTTCTCTGTTCAACAGCAGAAAGCGCTTCCACTGCACTGTTCTTTCGCTTGGCAAAATATAGGACAGGAAGGGAAAGTCAAAGAGCTGGAGTGAAGGAAAGTAAGTAGTAAGGCGGGAGGATCTGCCTATGCTTACTGTTTAGGCAGCGTGCTCCATGGGAAACAGGAATGAGTTGCAGGAATGAAGTACACACTGCTTTTGCCTTGCTGCACGTGTGGCATTAGAACAGGAATACCATTGGGCAGTCCCTTTGTATTTATTCAACAGTTACAGGAAAAATGTATTTTGAGAAATTGGTAACTTGTACAGTGTGCTTATACTTTGAGATAAACAAATATATAGTAATTTAATTGTTATGTAAGATATTTTTTGTAATCATTGCAGGACTTAATATTCTTTTTCTAGCAGCACTGCTTTTATGTAGCAAACAAAATTTCTGTAAAATATTAGTGCTTTAATACATACATGAGAAATTGTACTCTGTTAATCTTAGTTTGTAAGAATTGTCTCTTGTCACACACCTTTGTTCTTTTTCTTAGTTTGGTATGTAACTTGGAAAAACACTATCTGTTGATTGAAGTTACTTGCAGTATTAAATCAGTGATAAGTAGTTGCTGACAGATTCAGACCAAATAACTACTTAATGAGAACACAAACATCCTAAATGAAAATGTTTTAAATCAAGCTGAGAGCATATAATACACAATTCTGAAGTAACATGGACACGGTCTTAAAAAATCTTTTTGATGGTAATTGTAATTCTGCATACTGTAATCTTAAAAAATGTTAACTCCTTTGTATCGGTTGAACTGTGAAAATCAGAGCACTTGTTATTCTGTGAGTTGCATGTATGCATTCTGAGAACTGTGCCAAGTTTGGGGACTTATTTACATACAGTTATCACACAGCAGTCTAAATGAATGCATGAGATACAGCCTGGTTTTGCTGCTTTGCACTGAGGATGACTGTCCCACTCTCCAGGAAATAATGTTATGCAACTTCTTGCATTTTTAACTTATTTTACATTACTAAATGCCACAGGTGATAATAAATCAACAGTAATCCATTGCATACCTGTGCTGAGCTTTGTAGTGTTTTAATATATGTCTGTAGATGATTTTATGTACAACTGTTGAAATATATTGTTTCCCCAGATAGTTTACTTGAGATAGAGAAAACTTGCGGTCTTTCTGCTCGTGTATTTTTAAAACAGTATAGCAACTGCTTGTTCTGGTGTTAAGCTGAAAGCTTATGGTGGTACTCTGTGAGGGGAGAAACCAGCTTCAAGGTCTTCTGGGAGAGCATTTAGGAAGTCGGTGTGTACAGCATTGTAATTCAGTCATCTTGAGTCATCCCAGATTGTCAGTCTGGTGGGAATGGGTTCCAGTAGCACTTGTGAAACTTGAAGGCAGGATGACAGATCTCATAGGCATTGGCAAATCACTAAACATTTCCTGTAATCTATTTATCCCCCCCCCGCCCCCCGCCCTTTCTGGCCATCATTCTTTACATCCCTTCTGCTCTACTTGTTCCTGTATCACTTGCTGCTTCTTCCTTGTACTGGCTCAGTCTGGTGCCCTCTGTTTTCCCTTTCTTGGCCTGGTACACCTGACTGCTGGTAGTGGCTGGCATACAGAATCACAGAATGGTCAGGGTTGGAAGGGAACTCTGGAGGTCATCTAGTCCAACCGCCCTGCCAGAGCAGGGTCACCTACAGCAGGTTGCACAGGACAGCGCCCAGGCGGCTTTTGAATGACTCCAGAGTGGGAGACTCCACCACCTCTCTGGGCAGCCTGTTCCAGTGCTCTGCCACCCTCAAAGTAAAGAAGTTCCTCCTCATGTTAAGATGGAACTTCCTATGTTCAAGTTTGTGCCCATTACCTCTTGTTCTATCACTGGGTACCACTGAAAAAAGACTGTTCTCATCTACCTGGCACCCTTCCTGTAAGTATTTATAAGTATTGATGAGATCCCCCCTCAGTCGTCTTTTCTCTAGACTCAAAAGACCCAGTGCCTCAGCCTTTCCTTGTAAGAAAGATGCTCCGATCCCCCAATCATCTTTGTAGCCCTTTGCTGGACCCTCTGCAGCAGTTCCCTGTCCTTCTTGAACCGTACTCTTAGATTTTTATTTTAAATGATACTCCCCTCCTCATCCACCTCAAAAAAAAAAAAAAAAGAGAAAAAATCTTAGGAAAACACAATGCACAAGAGCCTTGGTCTAAATGGGCAGTGCTCTAACACAGAGTGCTGAAGATTTCTTGTTAAGTATCTTCCTCTTTGTACCTGTCACACTAACGGCAAGGGTATGTTTGATTAGCCTTCTAGCTATGCAAAGCAATTCAGAAGTAAAACGGCAAAATGGTGAACTTCCAGCAAAAATGCCCGAACTAGTATTTAAAACATTCTTTGGAAATGTTCATGCAATCTCCGCTTCTGGGAATGGGGAGCAAAAAGAAAAGACAGCTCAAAATGAGTGACTTGAAGTGCTAAAGTCTTTTTAAATATGGATTTTTCTTGAAAAATGGTTGAATGAGAGGTCCCCTCTGAGTTTAAGCTTTCATTTACTAAATTAAGTAGGTTCTTACTTTTTACTTAATAGTTACACCATCTTTACTGAAGTCAGCATAACTTTGAGCATAAATGAGAAATGCTTGAGATGGTCTTTCATCCAACTATCAGCACATTTCGATTTCTTGATTAATTTAGAGCAACAACTTCTTCAGATGGAAGGTTGGGGTTTTTTTTGTTCTTTCCCCCTTTCTTTCTTCAGTGTAGAAGTGGATGAAATATTTCAAGGGTCGGAATGGAGATCAGATGTGTTAACAGAGAACACTCTTAACTTAGGTAGATTAAAGGATCCACAGTAAAGACTTCAGGTATAATAATTCTTCTTTTACTGCCCCTTCAGCCCACTTCAGTCACTATCTAGATATGTGCTGCTGTAAGAAGTGGATAATAACTAACCAGATAGGTATGAGGGCATTTAGTATTTAAAAGAGCACTTGAAAACGTAAGTGAAAGGTGTTGTATATTACCTAGGCATACTCTATTGCTGCTGGAAAAGGAATATTTTTAACGGTCTTAGTGTTCACCTCCCCTCCACAATTTTAAAATATTGAAGGCATAAAATACACAGTAGGTATTTGGTAGCTACACTAGCTATATCCCTGTAGATAGATTCTGTACGCAGAATTACAAAGGCCTTCATTTGTATTGTTTGCTCACTGAGGGTTTTTGTTTGTCAGTGCTTTCTGAAGCTATTGATGAGTTCTTAAGACCCTATTTTAAGGGGAAGGGGAACACGTGAGAAGCAACACAATTCAAATAAAATAGGTGCCCTTAATTCGTATGAGAAGAGTTCAAGGTCTCTTAAATTTGTCTAGTAAACTTAGGATAATAAATCAGATCATAGTGCGTTCAACATAAGAACGTACTAAACATGCAACTACATACTGACACGACCACTTATTTTACCAGTTGAGGTTGATCTCAGAATTTTTTCCCGGAGGCTGACTAATGTATACAGTACTGTTGAGAGACCATCTGAGGGACAGCGGTTTTGTTTTCATATGATATTTTACAAAGTACTCTTCTACTCCACGTTGTAAGTTTATTCTTTCTTTGTCTATAGTCTGATAAAAGGGTTCCCAGCTCGCAGTGTGTTTCACGGCAAATGTAAATGCTTCCAGGTCTGAGCTGGTAAGCAGTATTCCAGAAGATGTCCACCCTTCAGCCAAGGTATGGGGTTGCCCCCTCCATATTACTGTTGTAAATTCGCAAACGGTTTAACATGGACAGATCCACTTTGTTGTGGGATAAGGAATTCTGGTCTTACGTGAATTGTTCAGCTGACACCCCATCAGTTAGAGCCCCCCAAAAGCTTCACCTTTGAGGCCTCAGTTGTAAAGCAAATTAACATAAGGTAGTTTCTCAACAATGCAGTCCTAGTGTATCACAGTTTTGGGGAAGAAGAACACAAATGCTGATAATTTGCATTCTGAATAATAAAACAATGGATGGTTGGTTGTTTAAAAGATCTTTTTGGCAAACTAGAAATTCTTATTTCAGCTTCTGCTGTATGTCTTGCAGTATTACTCAGGCACATATCGTACTATATTTTTTCAAAATTAGATAATGTGTTTGTGTGAAGAAGTTACTTCCCCCCTCACTTTTTCATTGTTTACATTTGTAAAAGTATGTGTGCACATAATAAATACTGCAAAAAGAAGATTTTTAGTATCTGGTACTTTTTATAACTAGAACTTTACATATGCCATGAATTGTTCTTTAATGTGCTAGTATCTTCATGCTTGCCTAGATTTCTC
>NW_009647081.1:0-1593 GCF_000708025.1 Charadrius vociferus
ATGGTACTAGTTACTCCCCAAAATCCCATTGCATACGAAGCCAAAGATTGTTCAGGAAAGATACACCAGATTAGTACCCAGTGGATATCGCCCTCTTTCTAACCCTGTCGGACAGATAAGACCAAGCAGATTTTCTTTTCTTTTGTGTCTTACAGGAACCTTAAATGAACTGTCCCTGGACCGATGGATTGGCCTACGCTAACCTTAAGTGCCTCCAAGGAATTTTGACATTGATCCTGGCAGTAATATTATTGTTATCGTGTATGGCTATTTGGAAGCCCAAGTTCTAAAATGACAAACTGGCAAACAGAATTGGTGTTATTCTGTTTCACCTTTCTATTCCTTGTTGTTTGTAGTCAAAGGGACCCAGGGTGGCCATGTTCTCAAGCTCTCATTAAACACAAGGCGATGGCAGGGGCAAGAAAAGAAAAATTGAGTTTGGCCACTGTAGTTAATCACAAAACCTCATTACGTGGACTTAAGAATCTGCTCCTTTACACCCCAAGCTTGGATGATCACCTTTGGGATAATGCATTGTCAAAGTATACTGCCAGCACTGGAACACCACAGACCAGAAAAGGTTTCAGTCTCTCTACTCGGGTTATACAAGGAAGTGAAGTATATACCAGAGATAAATAGAGTTGGGAAGACTCACTCCAAATGACTGAACTCAAAGCCGTCCCAGGGAAAAAAAAATACAAATTGGTTGCTGAGTAATCAATGGGTCTACTCATCACAGACCAACTAAAATTAAAACAATCCATGTAGACTCTACCGAACCAGAAAGATACAATACTGAGTGTTACAAAATTATGGAACCAAATTCACATTGCTGGCACAATTTTACTTTTACCATACCTATAGTGGTGTATTGTCAGAGGCACACAATTACTATTTGAATTTATGATTGACACAACTACAACTGAACCTGCTGAAAAGAATCCAAAACCTGTATCCCAAAAAACTTCTAAAGGTGTACCTACTCAGCCACCCATTAGTCTAACGTCTTACACCTTCAACATTGGCCCTTATGCTATTAAACATACAGGTCAACAACAAATACTGTTTAACCCAACATATTCCCTCAAACGAGTGGAATTATCAATGCAGGTTAATATCTCTGCAATCAAACCCACCTGCTCACCATTCCTGGGTACATCTTACGCAGGATGGTCAGCATGGTTACGTGGATGAACTCTTACTTCCTCGCAGCGATTGAAGAGAGATGTAACTGGTGTTTTGGGAATGGACTGAGAGTCTTAAATAGTATAGATGCTGAGGTACTTGCCAACAAGCTAGTCACAACCACTAGTGATCTAAACAAATTGAAACATCCTCTCCAGTCCTCTCTACTAGCATCAGGAAACCACCAATGGCTTTTATAGAATATATTGCTTCAGTGGGAAGAAACGAGTGAAAAGGACCATCAGCTGATCACAAATGCACTTGATATGGCCCAAAACAATGTTTCTTTGGCTCTCAGTTGTATCCAAGTCCAGCTGTGGATGCAGTGACGGCCGCAGTTATAAGGGAAGGAGGAGAAGGCACCTTGCCCACTGAAATCTGAAAAGTGATATGGGACAACGCAATTGA
>NW_009647082.1:0-862 GCF_000708025.1 Charadrius vociferus
CCTCCTCCACCGTGAGTGCGGGGACAGGCAGGGGACGGGGCTGGGGTCCCGTGGGGGTCCCACGGAGGGGAGGTGGCCCTTGGGGAGGCTGGGACCCCTGGGAGGGAGACGATCCCTTGGGGACACGAGGGGATCCCTAGGGGGGAGGTGTCCCTTGGGGCGGACTGGGGACTCTGGGGTCCTTCGGGGTGGGAGATCTCCCTTGGGGACACTGGGGTGAGGGTCTCTAGGGGGAGATGTCCCTTTTGGGGGATGGGGAGGGCGTCTTTGGGGTCTCTGGGAGGGATGTGTCCCCTTGGGGACTTGCAGGGGGTGTCCCTGGAAGTGAGGTGTCCCTTTGGGGAGATGGGAGGAGGTTCTTGGGGGTCCCGAGGAGGGAGATGGCTCCTTGGGGACATTGCCGGGGGGGTGGTGGTGGTGGTGGGGTTGGCTCTGGAAATCCCTGGGGGTGAGATGTCCCACTGGGGAGGTGGGGTGGTCTCTGGAAGGGAGATGTCTCCCTGGGGACATGGCGAGGGGGTCCCTGGAAGGAAGATGTCCCTTGAGGGGGGCTGGGCTCCTGGGTGGGGAAGGGGACATCCCCTTGGGGAGCTGGAGATCCCTGCGGGGGCCGCGATGTCCCCGCGGGGGACGGGGTCCTTGGGGTGATGAGACGGCTCTGGGGGATGGGGGTTTCGGTGGGGACCAGAGCTGCTCCGGGACGAGGTGGGGGTACCTGATGGTGACGGGGGTGATGCACACGCAGCTGAGGTTGTCCCCTGTCCCCGTCCCCACGCAGATGGTGACGTCCCCGAGGCCGTGGCGCGTGCTGGTGGCCGTGGCCCTCTGCGCCCTGCTGTTCCTGGGCCCGCTGGCGGGCGCC
>NW_009647082.1:2560-2819 GCF_000708025.1 Charadrius vociferus
TGCAGGGGAGGATGAAAAGGGGATAAAGGGGTGCCGGGGTGATAGAGGGCTGGAGGGGGAACTGAGGGGTGCAGAGGGGACTGAGGGATGCACGGGGGATGCAGGGATGCTGAAGGGGTGCAGGGGAGGATGAAGGCAGGATGGAGGGGTGCAGGGGGCATGGAGGGGTACAGGGGAGATGGAGGAGGGATGGAGGGGGGACTGAGGGATGGAGGGGGGATGGAGGGGTACAGGGGGGATGGAGGGATGGAGAGGGGGT
>NW_009647082.1:4660-6072 GCF_000708025.1 Charadrius vociferus
CGAAGGGCTGAGGGGGTGTGCGGAGGGACAGCGAGTGTGGTGCGTGCCAAAGGTGTGCAAGGTGGGGGGTGTGCACACGCGTGTGCGAGGCTGAGTGCGCGTAGGGGTGTGAAACGGGGGTGGGGGTGTGCACACGCGTGTGCTCTCCGAGCAGGGCTTTCCCTGGAAGCGGAGTGTGTGCGCGCTGTGTGTGCACGCACTCGTGTGTGTGTGTGGCAAGAGGGGGAGGTTTTGTGCGTGTGCACACCTGCAGCAGAGGTGGGTGCATGTGAGT
Source organism: Charadrius vociferus (assembly GCF_000708025.1). Lineage (NCBI taxonomy): Eukaryota > Metazoa > Chordata > Aves > Charadriiformes > Charadriidae > Charadrius > Charadrius vociferus. The sequence goes on from NW_009647082.1 coordinate 4,935, forward strand.
GTGCAAGGAGGTGTGTGCGTGGCCCTACGCGTGTGTGCGCCGCAGTGAGCGGAGGGTTGGCGTGTGCCTGCGTGCCCGCGCTGAGGGGCGTGCGTGCATGCGTGTGCCAGGTGGTGTGTGCGCACGGGTGTGTGCGCATGTACACGTGCATGGGTGTACAGCCAGGAGATGTGCATGCACGTGTGTGTGTGCATGTGTGTGCAACCGGGTGGTGTGCACGTGTGTGTGTGTGCATACAGCCAGGTGGTGTGCGCATGTGTGTGTGCATACACGTGTGTGTGTGCATGTACATGTGCATGGGTGTGCAGCCAGGTGGTGTGCATGCACGTGTGTGTGTGCATGTGTGTGCAACCAGGTGCTGTGCACGTGTGTGTGTGTGCATGTATGTGTGCATGCAGCTGGGCGGTGTGCATGCGCGTGTGTGTGCATGTACATGTGCACGAGTGTGTAGCCAGGTGGCGTATGTGTGTGTGTGTGCATGTGTGTGTGCACGTACATGTGCATGCGCATGCAGCCAGGTGGTGTGCATGTGTGTGTGTGTGCATGTACGTGTAGCCAGGTGGCGTGCATGCACGTGTGCGTGCACTCAGGTGTTGTGCATGTGTGTGCACGTATGTGTGTGTGTGCCTGCATGTGTGCATGCAGCCACCTGGTGTGTGCGCTCGTGTGTGTGTATGTGCCTGCATGTGTGCGTGCAGCCGCGTGGTGTGCGTGCATGTGCGAGTGTGCCTGCACGTGCGGGTGCAGCTGGCTGGTGTGCATGAGTGTGCGGATGTGCATGTGTGTGTAAGTGTGCCTGCGCGTCTGTGTGCGGCCGGCTGGTGTGCATGCGTGTGTGGGTGTGCATGCGTGTGTGAGTGTGCCTGTGTGTGTGGGTGCAGCTGGGTGGTGTGCGAGTGCGTGCGAGTGTGCCTGTGCATGTGCGTGCAGCCGGCTGGTGTGCATGCGCATGAGAGTGTGCGTGCATGTGTGAGTGTGCCTGCACGTGTGCGTGCAGCCGGCTGGTGTGCATGTGTGCGTGGGTGCAGCCGGCTGGTGTGCGTGCACATGTGAGTGTGCCTGCGCGTGTGGGTGCAGCCGGCTGGTGTGCCTGCGCGTGCGGGTGTGCATGCGTGTGTGAGTGTGCCTGTGCGTGTGT
>NW_009647082.1:7290-8095 GCF_000708025.1 Charadrius vociferus
CTCCCAGTTGCAGCGCACTCCCCATTGCAGCGCACTCCCTTGTTGCAATGCGCTGCCCATTGCAATGGGCTCTCCTGCTGCATCTCCCGTCCTCAATGCACTCCCCGTTGCAGTGCACTCCGCATTGCAGCACACTCCCTGTTGCAGCGCGCTCCCCATTGCCATGCGCCGCCTGTTGCAACGTGCTCTCTTGCTGCGAGCATCTCCCTTCCTCAGCATGCTCCCAGTTGCAGCACACTCCTTATTGCAATGCACTCCCTGTTGCAGCACACTCCCCGTTGCAGCGCACTCCCTTGTTACAATGCGCCGCCTGTTGCAATGTGCTCTCTTGCTGCGAGCATCTCCCTTCCTCAACATGCTCCCAGTTGCAGTGTGCCCCCCATTGCAGCGCGCTCCCTTGTTGCAATGCGCTGCCCGTTGCAATGGGCTCTCCTGCTGCATCTCCCGTCCTCAATGCGCTCCCCGTTGCAGCACACTCCCCCTTGCAGCGCGCTCCCCATTGCCATGCGCCGCCTGTTGCGACGTGCTCTCTCGCTGCGAGCATCTCCCTTCCTCAACATGCTCCCAGTTGCAGCACACTCCCCATTGCAGCGCACTCCCCATTGCAGCGCACTCCTCGTTGCAGCACACTCCCAGTTGCAGCGCACTCCCCATTGCAATGCACTCCCCGTTGCAGCGCGCTCCCCATTGCCATGCGCCACCTGTTGCAACGTGCTCTCTTGCTGCAAGCATCTCCCCTCCTCAACATGCTCCCAGTTGCAGCGCACTCCCCGTTGCAGCGCACTCCCCATTGCCACGCGCCGCC
>NW_009647082.1:10335-10942 GCF_000708025.1 Charadrius vociferus
GGTGGCTGGTACTGGGGACACTGGAGCTGGGGATGCTGGTACTGGGGGCGCTGGAGCTGGGGATGCTGGTACTGGGGACACTGGAGCTGGGGATGCTGGTACTGGGGGCGCTGGAGCTGGGGATGCTGGTACTGGGGACCCTGCGGGCACTGGAACTGGGGGTGCTGGTACTGAGGGCGCTGGGGACACTGGAACTGGGGATGCTGGTACTGGGGACAATGGAGCTGGGGATGCTGGTACTGGGGGCGCTGCGGGCACTGGAACTGGGGATGCTGGTACTGGGGGCACTGGGGGCACTCAAGCTGAGGATGCTGTTACTGGTGCCACTGGACATGCTGGAGCTGGGGATGCTGGTACTGGGGACACTGGAGCTGGGAATGCTAGTATTGGGGGCGCTGGGGGCGCTGGAGCTGGAGATGTTGGTACTGGGGACACTGGGGGCAAATGCTAGTATTGGGGGCGCTGGGGACGCTGGAGCTGGAGATGTTGGTACTGGGGACACTGGGGGCACTGGGGATGCTGGGGCTGAGGATGCTGGTACTGGGGGCACTGGACATGCTAGAGCTGGGGATGCTGGTATTGGGGGCACTGGGGACACTGGGGGTAC
>NW_009647083.1:0-800 GCF_000708025.1 Charadrius vociferus
CACTCGAAGCCTCACGGAAACCCACACGATTGATTTGTCACGCGTTGACATTTGTCCGCATTCGGAGAGCAAGTAGCCAATGCCACAGTTAATTCGTTAGCACAACCAGTTATTGCTGCCTGCAGAGCAAGCCCTGTACCCTGTAAAGCTGGGGCACGAGAGAGAGGAGGACAGTACGGTGGCATGGGGCAGCACCGCACAGGACAAGACATTCCCCACACCAAAAGGACCCAGAACAGTATAAAATGAGTATTTTATCTAGAACAGATGGAAACAACTATTTTCCCCACCCCAAAGATCACAAACTGTTGCTCACACATTTTTAAAAATCACTTTTTTCCATCAGAACAAAGGGAAGGGCAGTACCTGCTCACATTCCCAGCGAAAGAACAAGCTCTTCTGCCAGTTTACCTGCGTAATGATAATCAGCCAGGGGATGGGATTCCGGTCACTGGGGTGCCCCAGACTGCAGCATCTCCAGACCCTCCTGCGGGATAAAAGAGAACAAGACTTAGAATCCCACTGAGGAGTGCGTAAAAGGGCAACTCTTCAGCCCACTGTGGGAAGATGGTGCTCAGTCGATGCTCAGCAACAGCGCATCGGGGTCACCTCCGTCCATGGGAGCTGATGGGAATATTTCCTCCATCCCACTGATGTGTTCTAAGAAACCAGAACCTGTGGAGATCTGCGGGGACCAAGCTGTGGCACCCCACCGACCACCACCTCCAGGAGAAGACTGCTTGCTCCTGGAGTTATTTTGGGCTCGTCCCTGATGCAGGTAGAGCCTCCTCGTACAGACG
>NW_009647084.1:0-7528 GCF_000708025.1 Charadrius vociferus
TTATCTAAGTGCGGATATTCTACTTGAAAGCATACAAGGCCGAACAACAATTAGTGTGATATATGTGTTGTCCAGCACCCCAGGTGCGAGTCACTTGAGCGTGTTTACAATTCTCCTCGCCAATCTTCCGTTATTTTCCCACAAAATGTATTTATTATTGTCAGGAAATCTATACCTTTCATCTCACGTAATGGAATATTTTGGTTTATTAAATCTAACTCGAACAGGTGAAACAGTAAGAAAGTTCAGTTAATAGCTTATCTTTTAAATTCAAATGACATTGCTATAGTTAATGTGAATATCAACAGAAGAAGCAAAAGACAAAATGAACAATGATGTCGTAAGTGAATGAAAGATACATTTGTTACTGCTTTAGATCAGTAGCTTCCACCAAAATGTTTCTTTGGTTATTGATAGATGCAAAACTATTACCATTAGAACCTTTCTAGTCACAGATTGTTGTACTTTCCTTATAAACATGATTATCTGGTTTCAAAATAGCTTTCATGGAATACACAGTTTTACTCTATAAAACTTAATTCAGGGGGAATAATTATCATAATCTAAACCAGTATATTGTCTGTGTGATTATTGTTTTCCTTCTACTGTACTTGCATTTCCAAAATGTGCATGACCTACAAGGAATTTTAGCAGTTGTCTAATTCAAAGTTGCTATCCTTGACTTTAATCATCTGAGCAGTGAGCCATTAACATTTGTTGCGTGCCTTTATCATGCCATAGAGTTGGGATCTCATTTAGGTGCTGTATCATTAATGTTGGTAAAAAAAGCATTGCTTTCAGAATGAAAGCAAAAGAATAAATAAGGATGCGAACATGCAGAAAGTTCAAATGTTGCAGATGGTTCCTATCACAAGGATGATATCTGGATATAGCTTTATTGGAAAGCTAAATATTTATAAAATAATTTGGGCTTGTATATATAGGTCATCTAATTAAACAAATAAGTAACATTAAATTAGTCACAAATGTTCTTAAAATATTGGTTTGTGCCATTTACAATTAGCCAGTAGAAAGTTGACTGATACATCTCACATCTGACAGTGTTACTTTTAAAGCAATAAAAGGTTTTAAGCTATATCAGGCTACTAATATTTAAATGGAAATTGAGAATTGGCTTTGAGTCATATTTGGCATGATCTCCTACTTTTCCTCCCAATGATAAAAATTATTGCTGAATTTCCCATTAACTTTCACAGAAATGTTCTTTGGACAGAACCAGACAAATTCTACCCAGACTTACATTCTGGAATCCCAAGCAAAGCAAGTAGGGATGAAAACTACAGCCCAGCAGCTATCTGCCAAAAAGTGACATGCTGTGATGCAACGATACAGGCTTGGGGAGGAGTGGCTGGAAAGCTGCCTGGCGGCAAAGGACCTGGGGGTGTTGATTGACAGCTAGCTGAATATGAGCCAGCAGTGTGCTCAGATGGCCAAGGCCAACAGCATCCTGGCCTGCATCAGGAATAGTGTAGCCAGCAGGACTAGAGAAGTGATTGTCCCACTGTACTCGGCACTGGTGAGGCCACACCTTGAGTACTGTGTTCAATTGAAGAAAGGGAGGCTGAGGGGAAACCTTATTGCTCCCTACAACTACTTGAAAGAAGGTTGTAGCAAGGTGGGCGTTGGTGTCTTCTCACAAGTTACAACCGATAGGACAAGAGGAAATGGCATCAAGTTGCACCAGGGGAGGTTTAGGTTAGACATTAGGAAAAACTTCTACACTGAAAGGGTTATCAAAGACTGGAACAGGCTGCCCAGGGAAGTGGTTGAATCGCCACCCTGGTATGTATTTAAAAGCTGTCTAGATATGGTGCTCAGGGACATGGTTTAGAAGTGGGCCTGGTAGAATTAAATAACAGTTGGACTTGATCTTTTCCAGCCATAAGGATTCTATGATTCAAAATTTCAATTATATTCGATTCCTCTTTTCCATTCTGGACATATCTCTGCTCCTGAAAAAAGTAAATTACAAGGAAATACAACATATGCCCAAATCTTTTTCTGTAGCATATGCCAGAGGGTTCCAGTTCCCGCTTCAATGTCTGCAGCAAAATTCCCATGGGTACAAAACCACATTGTGTCATATCCTCTTGACACAGTACATAACAATATCCAGCAAGCTTAATATTCTACATAATATATATCAACATCTGAGCCACAATTATTTTTAGACATCTAATTCTCTAAGCCTTTCTGTGTTATTGTAAGGACACTTTGGTCATCACATTTGTTCCCCACCCAAAGTAATCTGGAAAAATATGTCAAGAGCTCAGAACTTGTTACAGAGCAGATTGAGGCTGAGAGTTTCAGTTTGATACAAACTTAATAGCCTTAAAATATTTGTAAAGGTGAATTTGAATGCCATTGTAATTCACCTATTTAATAAAAATTTAAATCCATGTGAGACAGCAAAATATGCCTGCCTATTAAGGTTGTTTTGTTCTTTCAAGGATTTCAGTCCTTCCCTAATTAAAGGAAATTGCAAAACTCCTGGCCATTTCACTGGGAGAAGAATCACATCCTTTCAGATCTTTACCAGGGACTACACCCTGCTATACATGTGTTTACATGAGAATAAATCCATATAATCCAAAAGTATTTTCAGGAACTTAACACAATAAATGAGGCCCATAACACAGAATCCAGAGTAGACAGTCAGTACTGCTTTCTCAACCCCTAGCATCTTGCTGTCTTATTCAGTCCCAACAGGCTAGTTATAATCCATTTCATAGGCTTCAGGATGTAGGAAAGATACAACAGTATTTAGCTAAAAAGTTAAGAAATGTGCAAGTGGAGCAGAGCATCTCACTTCCTTCATTAACAAGCCCTGAGTATACATGTACTCAGCTGAGTGTCACGCTCAATCACACTGTAGGGCATGATAGTAACCAAAGCAGCTCTCACTGTAGTTGCTTTGTGTCCTTATCAGACTGTCTCTTCATCCCAGTAAAAATAGTGCTCCACCCTGGCACACCTTACAAAACACTAATGTCTTGGTATACAACCATTTCTAACGCTTCCATAATTAGCTTGAGCTCTGACTTGGAGGGGGGTGGGGAAAGAGGAGGAGGAGAGAAAAAGCTGTGTGTTAAATATTGAAAGACTTCCACCGTTTTATATGTAGCATCAGAAAGAGAGAACTGCATAAGGTTGTTCTCATGGTTTTCATTATCACATATAGTTAATCAAAATCACTTCAACCCCAGGCAACCAACACACTGCAAAGAGAATATTAAGAGGGTATAAAAGCATTCTACTCACTTGGAAACTAATTAACTTGGTTAAAAATGAAACAGTTTTCTAAAAAGTACTGTAGCATCAGGAAGGGCTTGTTCATACCTCAGATTTACTATGTGTGCACACAAATGAAAGCCAATTTTGCTTCTGTTTGAAGGTAATGACTCCAGTGCAGGCAGATCAGGCCTATAACATTAGACTTAAATCTTGAAAGAAAGAGGATAGCCTTTTATCTACTTATATTTTAGGTCAAAGAAATTTGATATACTCTATGGATCTTGAACATCAAAATCCCACTTCCAGGACATCTCAGTTTCAGAGCTATATAGTGGCTCAGGTTTTATAAAATAGGCTTTAGGTGCCTGATGCTAGCTTAAGAGCAAATTAAGCACATAAATCAAAAATAATAGCCCTGAAAATTCTTTTTTAAAAGCTTCCTAAACTTTGAAGGTCTCTCTATTATCATAAGTATCTATTTCCAGTTCGGCGCAGACTAAACAGCTTCTTTCTTAAGTGTTACAGTGCTCCCTACTTAACTTACCACTTACCCATGGCCAGATGTAAACCCTACACTCTGGGACCAAGACCCTTCCATTGAACTGCAGGGGTCTACAACATAGGTGCCCCATTCTGATATTGTCAGCAAGAATCTTTCTATGATCAAGGAAAATCAAGCCACTGTAGTTAATGGAGTTTGAGGCATAACTCGCCTTCTCCCAAGATTTGCTCAGAACTATGGTATAGATTCCATTCATTTTATTGTCAACAGGTGTTACCATGGTACAATGTTGTTGTAGAGACGGACACGACACTCAATATCCAGTTACAGCAATCGTCCTTTATTTTACAAGCAGTGCTCTTTTATATCCTCTTAGCTGGTTGCTTATCTGTGCATGTATTCTAACATTCTACTTTTGCCCAATCCACTCTCACATCACACACCATTCAGCCAATACGATTGTTGATCACGCACTGTTCATGCTCTGGGAAAAGCCAGGATGTTTGCCACCCCTTATCTTGTTTGCTCAGATCTTCTCAGGATTCTTCTGTCTCCTCAAGGGTACACGGGTATCTGTTCAGGGTCAGTGTTAAACTTGTATTTTGATCCCTCGGACCAGCCGAGGTCTCCCACAAAAAGCTAAACAATCTGCTAATAAATATAGAACTAATTAAGCTGCATTTCCAAAACCATAATCAGCAGCTGGAGAGTACCTTCTAACAGAAGAAAATAATCTTTAAAAAGATCACAATTCAGCAATAAGCTGACTTTGAAGGACTTATTCTTTGATACAGAGCCTAGCACAGCAATAGAGCCTGGGTGTTCTTTCTGAAATCCAGGACTAAATAATAAGAAGAGTGTATCTAGCTGGGCAATTATATCCGAGTCATGGTGTTCTTAATAATAACATTAAGGGTACTAGTATGCCCTAAGCTATGAAGTGCTTAGGAAAAAATCCCACATATTTCAGCTGACTCCATTCACATTTATTTTTTGTCTTTATGATATCTTCAATGAGATATATTTGTCACATATATGCAAAAAGGTATGGTTAAAGTCTTAGGAAAGGTGGTATCCAACCCTGCACAGTGCTTCTGTGGAAACACAGGTGGAATGTACCCTATAAGAGATACTGTGCTACATATCTCCCAAATTATGCTATACATAGGAAGGCTAACAGGCACCCAGCCTGGCTTGCAGCAGCTGGCACACTGCCCACTCAGCAGGGGGCATGCAGAACTGTCCCTTACTTCCCAGCCTTGCCCCACACTTCTCAGCTAAAGAAAGACTCACTTCCATCACCCTTCCTCATGTTGAGAGGTGCTTACTCACAGAAGTAATTCCAAATTAATACAAATTAACTGACAAAGAAGAGGCAATGTGTGAGCTATTAACTAGCTCAGAGGGAGCTCAGCTGGCTACCTGATTGCCTGTGGTGAGGCAAGCATGTTCAGCTGTTGGGCTGACGTTCCTAGCTGTCAGCTCTTTCAAATAGTTCCACAAGCAATGCCTCAAAGTGATTTCTTTGCTTCTTTCCAGTAGCACTCAAGGAGGATGGAGACTAGCAGAGCTGCAGTTTTGGTTTGGCTTTGTTGCCTTTGTAAAAAATATCTTGGTTGGATCCAGAAAGGGTACTGGATAATTAGCACCTTTCAGGGTACACACACCCCTGTTCATAAAAAACTTGTATAATTTTGGTTTTGTCTCAGTTACATCCCATACAAAGACCTTTTCCACTGAATTAATAGATACAATTCAATGATCTTACATATTTAAGTACCAAATTATCGCTATTTCTGGAAAGCTTCCTCCAGGGAACAGGAACTTCAATGTCACAAATAAGCCAGCTTTCCCTCCTGGCACCTTTGGTGTGGGAGCAATCGCTGGACATTTGCAATTTTTGAGCCCGACCGTGGTGAGAGTGAAAAAGTGTGGTTTTGAAGATTAAGTCACCGTGCAAGTGCAGAGCCCCAAGGTTTGTGGGGTGATGAAGAATTTATTATCAGCATTGTACATTACAAGGAAAACTCAGAGGTGTATTACTTTATATGGAGGGAGCATATATCAGAATGCACAAGGTATTTCCTCAGAGCCCTGGTAGGTTTCCCCATGGAAAATGTAGGCTTAGATGAGATTGAGTGGGGAAAAAAAGAAAGAATTCTGCATAGACCTGACTAATATTTGACTCTTCCTAGAAGTTTCTGACAGTTTTGTTCTCAATCATTCATATTTATAGGAGTATTTAAGTTGTCTGCATTCATGGTAGTTCTGTATGAAATGAGAAAGAAAAACAAATCCTCTAATAAGTAACTCCTTGAAAATACCGCCTTTTTAATTATTTTTGTGCCACAGAGTATGCAAAACACTGCCAGCAGACCATTACTAAACATGGTCGGTGTCCAACCCACGCACATTGCTATTTATGGCACTGCAGCTCAATGTCTGAGGGTTTGTAGTCTCCTCTAGCTGACCTCTGTAGAATGCATTTCTTTACTTATTCTTCTTTTTTAATAGCTGTATTTATCAAACAAAAATCACACGGATATTTTCAAATTTGTCATACATACATTATTCACAAATCTTTCTGTAATTTCTTTGTCAGACATAGCATAACCATAAACATATTCTAAGAGAATAGCTGTAATTAGTATTTTAAGAAGAATAAACAATTTTCTTAATCGTCTGCTTGAAGCGCAGCATTCAGATAGCTTTGCCAGTACAACCATGAGAGAGAAACACATCCTACTAATCTAAGTTAACAGGGCAAATCCCAATGGCCAAATCCTGGTCACACAATTTATATGTCTGTTCACAAGATGACCTGTGTGGTCCTAAGAGCTGTCATATTTTGATTCTGGTTTTTAAAAGAAAAATATAAAACATGGTATATTCCAGCTAATCATTACTTATTGCCAGTGGCAGTGCTAGCCCAGCCAACCCTTCATTCTTCCACCAGATCTCAGAGAGTGAGGACCATCTTACTCTTCCTGAGGATGAGCCTTCAGCCTGGGCAAGGCACTTGGCCATTCTCACTAGCGATTCTGTAGGCTGGGTGGAACCAGGTCTGGCTGAACTAGATTTTGGTTATCTCAGACTCATTTTGCACGTCTGTTGTTATATCTGACCTAGAAACACAAGTGGCTTTGAAATAAAAAAGAAATGCTGAAACAAGCATTTTATTAACCTCTGCTAAACTCTGCTCCAGTTCTTTTCCAGTTTTGGATGCTTAGTTAGAAAGGAGTGTGCACAGAGGAGCCGAGGACTATGTTCCACACACTACCAAATCCCACTACAGGCAGCTAAAATAGTATTCTGGCTTTCTATGTCTTATTCCAGCTACATATGGCACACAGATGAGTTATACCTCCTTGAGTCTTGATCTTTGACAACTCAAGGGCTTATTTTATACCTCATTCTATACATAAAATTAGAATAATATTAGTATTTGGACATTTTTTAAATTACATGGAGGTACATGAAAAGGTGAAAAATAAAGACATACAATGATGGTGATTTTGCAGATTTCTCAGAAGAAAACAACTGTAATGATGATTTTTTTTTTTTCAAGCTTTAAGACGCACTTAATTAAGATAAAATGCAACGGCCTTCAGTCCCTTCGGTTGATGAGCATGAACTACACAATGTAAAGATTTCAGCAAATAGCACTGCATCTTGAATCAAATGGCTTGTCTCATTGCTCGTTGTTGATTGTGGACATTATGTGCCACTGCCTTTTCTTTATGACTGAGTGTCGTGGTTTGGCCTCAGCCA
>NW_009647085.1:0-504 GCF_000708025.1 Charadrius vociferus
CTGAAAATTCTGTGATTCTGTGATGCTCTGATCTTCTGACAGAGGGTCACATTTTATCTCAAAAGTAGTACAACAAATTAGCCGCCATTTGGGTATAGATTGGCAGCTTTGTACTCCATATTGCCCCCAGTCAAGTGGCCAAGTAGAAAAAATGAACCACTTAATTAAACAACAAATTGGGAAATTGGGACAAGAAGCTAACTTGACCTGGCCTCAGTCTCTTCCCTTGGCTCTCTTGCGAATACGAACGAGGCCGAGAGCGAAGGAAGGACTGAGCCCTTTTGAAATCTTGTATGGACAACCCTATGGAATACAGAAAGGGATGTCCACACAAGCTGGGGATGAAACCATAACCTCCTACATGGTGGCATTAAGCAAACAACTCAGCAAAATTGGAAAACATGTGGTTGGGACTCGGGGTAGGGGTTTGGATGGGCCTGTACATAATATACAACCTGGAGACTATGTGTATATAAAGTCTCTTACAGAAAAGACTTTGGAGCC